>NC_086449.1:647008087-647195587 GCF_028390025.1 Pseudophryne corroboree
AAGACCGGATTCTATTATTATTATCATTATCCTTCATTTATTTATTATTAGCCAGTCTTGTATTATTTACTATGTTAGTTCCCAATTGTAAAGCACGTTTGCAGAGGCGGAACAGTGCATCACACTATAGCCTCCTGGGTCCCTTGTTCTGCTGTTAGATAAACAGAGCTGGGGGTTCTATTAACCATGCACAGTCTGGACCATGTGGCCACTTCTCATTCGCAGCGCAGGTGACTTGAAACCTTCTGCTCTTTTGAGAGCGTAGCGGGGATCTCAGGCAATGGTCCTGGGCATCAGATATGGAATCTTGGTTCAGGAGAGGGTTGTGGGATTGCTGGGCTCCCCTTACCCCTGAGCCTTGTAGCAGCTGCATCCTTGCACCAGAGATAGTTGGGCTACTGTAAACTGGAGCATGTTGGTTCTATATTTAATAAAAGATGTATTACAAACAGAATGCTACAAGATTTGTCACCTGATAAGCAATCCTCCTGTTGCTGGTCTTGCTCTCATTTGTAGTAAGTCTAAGGCATGATACAAGCTACTGTATAACGGAACACTGTTTTTGCCCCGTGAATAAATGCTCCTTTGTTTCTATGTATTGAATCCTCCACAGATATTAGATGGTGTCTGTATCCTGCAATGATCATAGAGAGCACAGCGTGCTATATGCGTCACTGCTGGTGACACATATGAAATCTGCTGCGTTGTTCTGACTCATCCAACTTAAACACAGCAGCTGAGAGTGTAAGGAGTCTGGAACATCTGTGCTGGGCAGAAATTTGCTAGCAGGGTTACCAGCTCAGGCCATTTAAATAATGTCATGAAACTATGTGAAGAGTTGATAGAACAGGCAGCTTATACCTTTATTACTGTGCAGTCTTCCCTTCTGTATACTGTAATTCTAGTTTAGACAATTGACCGCTGTATTGTTATTGACTTGTATTATTCTGGCAGTTTAAGGCGTTCATGTATTTAGCACAATCCTCAGCTGCGGTTTTAGCACAGTAATGCCTATAGAATAGACCATTTGCTAATGTATTCCAGCAATGCATGAACACACACACAGAAATGTACTTGTGCAGTGATTTAACAGATTACAAGTATTATAGCCAAAAAAGAATGATGGAGAATGATGTAGTCCTGCAGTAGGGTTATTGTATGTTCATACTTTATCTGACAAACACCTGGGACTCCAGAGCAGGAAAATGATTACCTTTGTCTTGCTGTTTCCTTTTATCACCAACGCCCTGCAGTATTATTTGTACTTAGCAGTTCTGAATGTTATAGGTGAATTGTAATAACATGATCTGTTCCTATGACTATGTGGCCTCAGGTGTAAATGAATATGTGGTGCGTTAGAGATACATAACGTGATAAATCTGCTCTTTTGCTTTCTGTGTGCTCAGCGACAACTTTTTTTAAAATTTCATCAGAAAAAAAATGGGCAAATGTCTGTTACAAAATAATACTAATGATAACTTGTATTGCTACGCCAAAAGTGAAGTGTAACATACTGTAATAGGAAATGTTATAAGGATCACTTTCCGAATTTTCACAATTTCTTTATTAGGTTTATTAATTTATTTTAACATTTTACTTTGTAGAGAGTTAAAAGGGGACACGGTCATTAGGTCGACCACACTGTGGTCTACAGTCATTAGGTTGACTGCTATTGGTCGACATGGTTACTAGGTCGACATTGCCATTAGGTCGACATGAACAAGGTCTACATGGAAAAAGGTCGACGAGTTTTTCACCTTTTTTTTCATTTTTTGAACTTTTTCATGCTTTATGATCCACGTGGACTATGATTAGGAATAGTAACGCAAGGGGACAGGGTGCACTAATTGGGGTTCCCCGTCACTTTATGAAGAAAACAACACCAAAAAAAGTAAAAAAAAACTTTTGTCCGTGTCGAGCTTGTTCATGACCATATCGACCTAGTGACCATGTCGACCTAATGCATATTAGCAAATCGTGGTCGACCTAATTACTGTTGACCTAAATGTGGTCGACCTAATGACCCATACCCGTTAAAAGTATATCATAAGGGCCCTACACACTTGCCGATATGTGCGGCCGATATGATATGAACGATCTCGTTTAGTAATGACCGTTAAATCGTTCATATCGCTCAGTGTGTATGCACCAATGATGAATGATGCACGTCCCGCGGTCGTTCACCTTTTGGTTTTCCCTCATTCTGCATAGCAAGCCAATTTGGACGATGGTCGTTAATCATTGAAATCGATTGTCTAAATCGGAAATATCGGCAAGTGCGTAGGGCCCTTAACTTTGTCTACTTCAAATAGAGGAGGAATTAAAAATGCATATACTAATATTATTATTATTATTATTATTATTATTATTATATATGATCCTTCTCTGAATGTCCAGATAGTAATCACATTTTTCTACTTACATTTTAAAAACCTTTGAAAAGACATATTCTATATATTAAGCAAATGAGCCTCTGTTTATTTTGTTTTTTTATACTTTTATTAGGACCCTATAAATCTCTCTTGTTACGGCTTTAGGTATTCTTTATAACATGCAGTCTCCCCACATGTACATTTACCAGGTGTAGTAACAGGCCATCAGCAAACACTTGTGATTTCCTCAGTAAAATGCATCGGTTAGCATAGCTAGTTAATATAATATTTACAGGAACGGCTACACAACCTTCTTTTGCAAACAAACATATTTAAATCCCACCACAAGATACACTTACAAGTGAAACTGTGTTGTTACTGTGTATCGACTAAAGCTTGATTATTTTTAGGCTCAGCAGCACACACATAGTTGGGGCTGAGATCCCAGCTAATGGGCAGTAGCAAAGGTCCAGCTACAGTAACAGGACTAACAATGAATTGCGTCCATTTTGAAACCCAAAGGACAGGTCTAGTTTATATGTTCTGTCCCTGCATAGCACATTCAGGGGGGATGTAGTTATGTGACCAGCGGTCAGGAGACCACCGGTCACAACACCTCCTCCTACATCCCCAGCCCCTGAGAATACCGACAGTCGGCATGCCGATTGGCAGGGTCTATTCCCACTCGTGGGTGTCCACGACACCCATAGAGTGGGGGGAATAGAACCTGTGGCGAGCGCAGCGAAGCCAGCAAGGGGCTTGTTGTGCTCTCCCCCTAGCCCCTCTGGCTTACCACTGCCGGAATACCGGCTGAGGTATGCTGAGCAGAAGTCTCCTGCCCGCCGGTCACACATAACCAACCCATTCAGGGCATGAATAAGACATGGACATAGCTACATCTGCGCCTACATTTGTACTGCCAGTGGTAATATGCCAATGTTAGTAAAAGCTTTCCCCCTGTGCAGATGCCTGCACCATGAGTGAGTCCTGAGACGCCCACTTTATGTGCTCCTGTGGCTCCACACAGTCCATCATCGGTGCACCATTGCATCCAGCATCTGTCACAGGTACAGTGTCTCCATCTGAACCTGCCCTCTGTTGCTGCGGTACTGCGTCTGAGAATTCAGGCCACTTGCAGTGATACGCATGCGACTCTACCATTACCCATCCATTAGATTGCCCTTTTTTCTGTCTACCTCCTAGACACCACCCAGGAACCATCATAGTTTTAGCTTGCCATTGCTAATGCCAGCGATCCCATTCAGTCACGGATACACATGTGCCGTAAGAGATTTCAGGACTTTTCCTGCATGCGAATAATACAGCCATCTCTAAATCAGGTCTATTGCAGCAACTCAGGTGCGGATTGCAAGCAGTCAAAGATGTTGTAAGTAAATAATAACAATAGTCAAAGAAGCCAACTCAGTGACAGATCACAAACAATATAAATAAATATTGCTAATAGCACTAATCCAGTAATTACTTCTACACTGTACATCGGACAATGATTATGGAAAAGCAGTGGTCATGCCAATATAAACCTTTCATGCGTTTTTTTGCAGGTAAACGGATAAAACTCTTTTTTTGGATAGTTACTGCTTACTCCTAACAGTGAACTCATCTTTTATACATCGCTGTGCCTGGCCGTCTCTGATAGCAGCGCCTCCGTACACAACAGCGTGCATACAGGCAGGCTAACACATGCTCCGTAGGGGTTTAAAAAAAAAAATGTGTGAATGCACAGTCACAAATAATCGCTCATCTGGGCAATCATCGGCATCACCTGCAGTTAGCGTCCACCTCTGAACCAGGGGGAGGTAGCCCTTTGATAAAGCTGCCTGGAGCATTGAAACGTGTTGAACCATAGACCCAGTCAGTGGACAGATCTAACCAGTGCCAGATTCACCACATTCATTACTGGAAGGAGAACTTCTTTTGCTATCCCCTCCAGTCCTCTCTTGTGGACCAGGATTCCTCCAACACCAACACCATCGTTCCCAGAGCTCGCCATCACCCTCCTTGCAGAGCCAGAAGACAGGTGAGTAGAAGATGATCAGAAGACTTCAGTGACGGCTTTGAGGTACCGCACAGTGGCAGCGCTGCGCGCCATGCTCCCACACACAGTGGCACTACAGGGTGCAGGGCGCGGGGGGGCGCCCTGGGCAGCATTAAAAACCTCATATAAGACTGGAAAGGTGGCTTTTAAGTGCCAAGGCACTAAATCCGAACCCCCGCCAGTATAAATATTTAATAAAATAGCGGGGCTGAAGCACGCCACTAAGGGCTTTGTATAAAGGTTTTCAGAACCGGGATAAGCGCTTGGTTGTGGGCTGGCAAACTCCCTCTGTGTTTCTCTGACAGACTTTACTGTGGGTCTGTGCCCTATATGCCCAGTGTGTCTGTGGGTGTCGGTATATGTGTGTCGGCATGTCTGAGGCCTCTTCTCAGGAGGAGGCTGGATTAGGGACAGAAACGGCTGTGGGAGTGACCCTGTCGGCACCGCCGACTCCTGATTGGGTAAATGTTTTTGGTGCTTTGAATGCAAATGTGGCTCTATTAAATAAGAGATTGGATAAATCTGAGTCTCAGAACCAGGCATGGAAAAAAATCCATGGAGGATGTTTTGTCACAGGTCCAGAACCCCTCAGGGTCGCAAAAGCGTTAATTTACCCAGATAGCAGATACAGATACCGACACAGACTGACTCCAGTATCGACTATAGTGATGCCAGATTAAATCCTAAACTGGCTAAGAGCATTCAGTACAGGATTGTGGCGATAAAAGACGTGTTACATATCACGGAGGATCCTGCTGTTCCTGATACAAGGGTCTGTATGTATACAGTATGTCTCGATCCGGGTAATTTCTTGTCAGTACTTACCTTCTAAATGCCTCCTGATACTGTCCCAGCGTTCCAAGCCCGGATTCCATCTGTGCTGTCTGCCATTGTCTCAGGTCTCCTCACTGTGATTCTGGCAGCATCAGGTTTAAGTTTCACATGCAGGTTACAAACAGACTTTCCCTTCAAAAGCTAACATGGGCGCAGCCATGTTTTCCTAATCACATGTTACCTTTCAGCTATCAGCTGCACTCAGCTCTCAGCCTGATTACCCAGCAGCTGCACTCTGGTCTCTGGTTAATTGCCCAGCCAATACCTGCTTCCCAGCAGGTATAAATATCCTGTTCCTGGGCTGGGAAGATTGTCAGTGCTTCAATGGTCATCCCAGTGATAGCAGTCCCTCCTGTTTGTGTTGATTGCCGTCTGCAAAACTCCACTAGAGACTGGCACCAATTCCTATCCTCACTGTGCAGCCTGACTCCGCAGTATCCTAATATTGCACCCTGCGTTTGAACAGATTACTTGCACACCGGCTCTCAGCATTCCAGCTTCCAGCGGTGCCCTGTCTCAGTATTAGTAATCTGCGCACTCAAGCATCTCCAACATATTCTTCGCTCTCAAGCTACATTAGTGCGCTCCTGCACTTACCACTCAGCTCTCCTGTTAGACCAGTCCCATCTGGTAACACCCGGCAGTTTACAGTCACCAGCTTCCGCTTTCCATCTGCTACCTAATGCATAGGTGTTGGTAAGGACATACCATCTCCAAGTCCTTAAAGACTGTTCCTTCGTTATACCACACCTAAAGACTGCCTGTATGCACTCCTGAGAACTGTGACTTATATTCAGTGATCATATTGCCAACTGCCGACATATACATGTGAGCTGAGCTTCAATAAACCTTTTAAACTTATCCTCTGTTGTCGTGGTCACGCCTTCGGGCCTGGTGCTGCAGGTCCACACATATGTCTAGGGGTCCTATCTCACCACCCAAGTTTACATACACCTCAGCCAATACAACTGAGGCTTCCCACAGCCGACACCAACCCTCAGTTGTGACAGTATAAAGGAAAGAAACCTGAGGTAACGTTTCCTCCCTCTCATGAACTGAACTCGCTTTTTGAAAAGGTTTGGGAAAATCCTGACAAGAAGTTTGATTCCCAAGAGAATTCCGGTGGCATATCCGTTCCTCTCTGGGGATAGGGAAAAGAAGGGAGTCACCCCCCCCCCCCCCCCCCCCCCACTGTTGACAAGGCTCTGTCACAACTGTCCAAAAAGGTGGCGCTTCCGTCCCCTGACACGGCAGCCCTAAAAGAACCTGCGGATCGTAAGCAGGAAAATACATTGAAATCCATTTATGTCACTACAGGTACGCTGCTCAGACCTGCCGTTGCTTCGGCATGGGTGAGTTGCGCTATTGAAAAGTGGGCAGATAACTTGTCATCTGAGATAGATACCCTGGATAGGGATAGCATTCTTTTGACACTGGGTTATATCAAGGACACTGCAGCCTACCTAAAGGAAGCTGCGAGAGACATTGGCCTTTTGGGATCAAGGGCCAATGCCATGGCAGGTTCAGCTAGAAGAGCATTGTGGATTCATCAATGGAATGCTGATGCTGACTCTAAGAAGGCTATGGAGTCTCTGCCGTATAAAGGTGTGGTCTTGTTTGGTGACGGCCTCGCTGACCTGGTATCTACGGCTATCGCGGGTAAGTCATCATTTTTACCCTATGTTCCTGCACAACAAAAGAAAACGCACCACTAACAGAGGCAGTCTTTTCGGCCCAATAAATGCAAAAAAGGACGAGGGTCTTCCTTCCTTGCTTCTAGAGGAAGAGGAAAGGGAAAAAGGTCACTGCGGCTTCTGCCAAATTCACCGCATGACGTTGGGACTCCCCTGTGGGAGTCCGCACCGGTGGGGGCACGTCTCCAACTCTTCAGTCAGTTCTGGGTTCATTCGGCCCTAGACCCATGGGTGTTAGAAATAGTGACCCAAGGGTACAAACTGGAGTTTCAAGACGTTCCCCCTCGGCGATTTTTGAAATCAGCCTTACCAGCTTCTCTTCTGGACAGGGAAGTAGTATGCGATGCGATACAAAAGCTGTGTCAAAATCAAGTAATTGTCAAGGTGCCCCCGTCACAACAGGGAGAAGGTTTTTATTCGAGCCTCTTCGTGGTCCCGAAGCCGGGCGGCTCGGTCAGACCAATTCTGAACCTAAAATCCCTCAATTTCTATCTGAGAAAATTCAAATTCAAGATGGAATCTCTCCGAGCAGTGATCTCCAGTCTGGAGGAAGGGGATTTTATGGTGTCGGTTGACATAAAGGATGCCTACTTGCACGTCCCCATATATCCTCCACATCAGGCTTACCTGAGGTTTGCGATTCAGGATTGTCATTACCAATTTCAGACGTTGCCGTTCGGTCTATCCACGGCTCCGAGGATTTTCACCAAAGTTATGGCGGAAATTATGTAGTCACAATTATCCCGTACTTGGACGATCTCCTGATAAAGGCAAGATCCAGGGACCGATTACTGCAGAGCATTACAATTTCCCTGAGAATTCTGCAACAACATGGTTGGCTCCTGAACTTGCCAAAGTCACAGTTGAGTCCGACGAAACGACTGTCGTTTTTGGGAATGATTCTGGACACAGAATTACAGAGCGTTTTTCTTCCAGAAGAGAAGGCTCTGGAAATCAGTCTGGTCAAACAAATTTTGAAGCCGGCGACAGTGTCAATCCATCAATGCACTCAATTGCTGGGGAAGATGGTGGCGGCCTACGAGGCCATTCAGTTGGCAGGTTCCATGCCAGAGTGTTTCAGTGGGATCTGTTGGACAAGTGGTCCGGGTCCCATCTGCACATGCATCGACAGATAATCCTGTCTTCCAAGACCAGAATTTCACTCCTGTGGTGGCTGCACAGCTCTCACCTCCTAGAGGGGCGCAGGTTCGGGATCCAGGACTGGATCCTGCGAACCACGGATGCGAGTCTCCGAGGCCGGGGTGCAGTCACACAGGGGGAAACATTTCCAGGGAAAGTGGTCAAGCCAAGAAGCTTGTCTACACATAAACATTCTGGAATTAAGGGCCATTTACAACGGCCTTCTACAAGCGGAACATCTTCTTCGCGATCTGCCCATCTTGATTCAGTCGGACAACATAACAGCAGTGGCGTGCATAAACCGCCAGGGCGGAATGAAGAGCAGAGCGGCAATGGCAGAGGCCACAAAAGTTTTCCGCTGGGCGGAAAGACATGTAAGCGCTCTGTCAGCCGTCTTCATTCCAGGTGTGGACAACTGGGAAGCAGACTTCCTCAGCAGACATGATCTCCATCCAGGAGAGTGGGGTCTTCATCACGAGGTCTTTGCAGAAGTGACAAGTCGTTGGGGAATTCCTCAAATAGACATGATGGCGTCTCGCATCAGCAAGAAACTTACGAGATATTGTTCCAGGTCAAGGGACCGTCAAGCAATAGCGGTGGACGCCCTAGTGACACCGTGGGTGTTTCAGTCTGTATATGTGTTCCCTCCAATTCCACTCATTCCAAAAGTGATAAAGATCATAAGAAGAACAAGGGTTCATGCAATACTCATTGTTCCAGACTGGCCAAGGAGGGCCTGGTATCCAGATCTTCAGGAATTGCTCATAGGAGATCCCTGGATCTGTTACAGCAGGGGCCGTGCGTGTACCAAGACTTACCGCGGCTTCGTTTGACAGCTTGGAGGTTGAACGCCGGATCCTAGCCCAAAAGTTATTCCCAGTGAAGTCATTCCAACACTTCTTCAGGCTAGAAAAGAAGTAACGGCGAAGCATTATTACCGTATTTGGAGAAAATATGTGTCTTGGTGTGAATCCAAGAAGGCTCCTACGGAAGAATTTTAGCTGGGACGTTTTCTCAATTTTCTGCAAGCAGGTGTGGATGCGGATCTAAAGTTAGGCTCAATTAAAGTACAAATTTCGGCCTTGTCAATTTTCTTTCAAAAAGAATTGGCCTCCCTTCCGGAAGTTCAGACTTTCGTTAAAGGCGTGCTGCACATCCAACCTCCCTTTGTGCCTCCTGTGGCACCATGGGATCTTAACGTGGTGTTGCAGTTCCTGCAATCTCATTGGTTTGAACCTTTACGTAAGGTTGAGTTGAAATTCGTCACTTGGAAAGTGATCATGCTGTTGGCCTTGGCCTCTGAAAGGCGGGTGTCTGAATTGGCGGCTTTATCTCACAAGAGCCCCTATTTGATATTCCATGAAGATAGAGCGGAGTTGAGAATTCGTCAGCAATTTCTGCCAAAAGTGGTGTCATCGTTTCACATGAACCATCCTATTGTGGTGTCAGTGGCTACTGACACCTTAGCGGAATCGAAGTCTCTGGATGTGGTTAGAGCTTTGAAAATTTATGTAGCCAGAACGGCTCAGATTAGAAAAACGGAGGCTGTTTGTCCTGTATGATCCCAACAAGATTGGGGCTCCTGCTTCCAAGCAGACTATTGCACGCTGGATCTGTAATACGATTCAGCAAGCTCATTCTACGGCTGGATTGCAGTTACCGAAATCGGTGAAGGCCCATTCTACCAGAAAGGTGGGATCATCCTGGGCGGCTGCCCGGGGGGGTCTCGGCATTATAGCTTTGCCGAGCAGCTACTTGGTCGGGTTCAAACACTTTTGCAAAGTTTTACAAGTTTGATACCCTGGCTAAGGAGGACCTCTTGTTTGGTCAATCGGTGCTGCAGAGTCATCCGCACTCTCCTGCCCGTTCTTGAGCTTTGGTATAAACCCCATGGTTCTTGAAGTGTCCCCAGCATCCTCTAGGACTTAGGAGAAAATAGGATTTTAATACCTACCGTTAAATCCTTTTCTCTTAGACCGTAGAGGATGCTGGGCGCCCGTCCCAGTGCATACTGTATCTGCAGTTATTGGTTATGGTTACACATGTGTTGTGTTGCGGTTATAGTCAGCCTGTTGCTGTCGTTATTCATGCCGTTGTATGCATTGGGTTGAATGCCATGTTGTACGGCATGTTTGAGGTGTGAGCTGGTATGTATCTCACCTTAGTTAAATCAAAATAAATCCTTTTTCCTCAAAATGTCTGTCTACCTGTGCACAGTTCCTATAACTGGAGCCTGGAGGAGGGGCATAGAGGGAGGAGCCAGTTCACACCCCTTTTAAAGTCTTAAAGTGCCCATGTCTCCTGCGGATCCCGTCTATACCCCATGGATCTTGAAGTGTCCCCAGCATCCTCTACGCACTAAGCGAAAAGGATTTACTGGTAGGTATTAAAATCCTATTTTTTCTGTTTACTCACAATAAGAGGGATTGACTACTCCTCATACATCACAGCTGCTAGGAGAAACAGCAAATTAACAGCGCCTGATTATATGTCTTGTATATCTTTTTCTTGGCTGTAGTCATGTGATTCCACCGGTCACTATACTGAAGCAAGGCCCTCAGTGTCACTTGTACCGATAAAGCTCAACCCCTGCAAGTTTATTTTTCCCATCACACTTCCACATCCCACAGGTGGCTTAGGATAGTACTGTAAGCACATATGGATTATTTTGCACATATTAGGCCTCATAGAGACAATTTGGCCTTGCCGTAATGTTTCTGGATCACTTCAGTAAGACAGCCATTGGAGATCTGCGCATGAGTCAGGTGACTAGTCGCACATGTGTTTCCAATGGAACTGATTAATTACATATTTCAAATAGAAAAATAATTAATGAAAAAAGTTTTAGAGTATTCTGATGGTGTAAGAGGCTTTATTTAAATAATACAGCATTTTATCATCTAATGTCTTCCACTATCGCCATCCCGAGTTGGTGATAAAAGAAGACATACTGCAGCGGTATTTTAGATAGAACCAGGCTGTGTATTAGAAAGCTTTCTCTGTTATTTCTTTCTCCAGCAGGGTCCTCCGCAGGTGACGACCCTTTGATACATAGGGAGGTGCTCTATCTCCGTCGAAACCTCTTTTCACCAGAGTTAGTTGATTTAATAACTAGAGCCCTTAGTATTGGTATAAATCACTTCTCCCATCCCACCCATCACTGACTTACTGAGTGTAATTCAAATGTTTGAAAAGTCGGTTGGGTGTCTGTTTTTTTCCTGTGTATTAGATAGGAAAAAACAGACTCCCAACTCATTTTGAGATTGTGCCCATCTGTAACTAGAAAACAGGTAATCCCAGTTTCAGCGTCACTCTGTTATTTTTCTAGGGAATACTTGTTCTACCTTCATACTTGCAAGGCTCGGAAAAATGTCACTTGCTCTGCTTCCAAAATTCAGCTTTCACACCCCACTACATGCTATGATGAAGAACTCTCCAACTCCTTTCTCACTGAGCATTACACACACTTCTAATTCTTCGGAGAACGAAATGACAGGCATAGGAATGGAGAGAGTTAAACCTCCTGTGATGGGTGTGGACCAAATTGTTATGAAAAGTACAGCCAATGATAGATAGGGGAGGGATCAGCATATATAGGGATGTATAGGTCATCTAGGAGTCTCTCTCTTTTAGTTTGCCTTCCCGCCCTCCCACCCCATTAGGTAGATGTTTTGGCGCGGAGTGTCTTGGCTTTGGGTTGTTAGTTGTGGTTTCTCGTTGGCTATTTGTTGGCGGAAAAGAACGGCAGGTTCTAGTTTGACTTGTTAGTCACAGTTTTTACAGTATTGATGTGGTTTAGGTGCACTCACCTCCATTGACTTTTAAGGCCGCTAGATCACCCAACAGGGGGCAGCGTCATCACCCATCAGGGTGGGTAGTCAGCGTGGAGGTCTGAGTCGGGCACCTATTACCTATGTATGGTTTGTGGTAGATTAGGATTGTTTGGGTTTTTAATGTTTCTGAGGTCATCTTCAGTGGGTTATAGCCGTTCTTTTTTCTGCCACCATATTTCGGTTGATTCAGCATGTTAACTTAATATTTACAGGTTTTTTCTAATGGTTAGGGTACAATAAATAGCTAACAATTTTCTGCCAAATTCAAGTCTCCGTGTCATTATTTCTTGGTATTTAAGGTATAGAATGTTTTACTTTTAGAATGGAGGTCCACACATTATCATTAGGAGGTTTATTATTATAATCATTTTGATTTTATTTTTTGTCGACTTTCAATATTTTCTAATAATAATACTTTTTAATGTTTAGGGTCTTTGTCCTTTTTTTCTTTTTGTGCTATAACACTTTAGTTGGTTGGCTTTATAAATAATCATTTGCAGACGTAACTGCGATTTTAAGGACAGTCCCGGACCTCCTCATGTGTATGTTTCATGATCTGCAATTGTCTGATTTGATATTTTTCATGACTATACTTATAAATATGACATTCGACCTACTTGTACAGTAGCTTCCTAGCCTGTGTAAATGTGCCCATGTGGTTCCTTATTTGATTTAGGGGGTAGTTTAGTCTGTTAAATATAACTCCAAATAAATTACATGTTTACGTGAATGATTATATAACATAAAATGTAGAACTCAATTCTTACATTAGGATATTGTGGCTAATTCAGACCTGATCGCTAGGCTGCGTTTTCGTACAGCGGGCTATCAGGTCTAAACTGCGCAGGAAGAAGGCGTTTGTGGGTGTCAACTGACCGTTTTCTGGGAGTTTTTGGAAAAATGCAGGCGTGTTCAAGTGTTTGCAGGGAGGGTTCATGATATCAATTCCGGTCCCGGACACGCTGAAGTAATCGCAGCGGCTGCGTTAGTCCTGGGCTGCGCAGAGACTGCACAAAATCTGTTTTGGTAATGTCAAATATTACCTTAAAACATAAAGCTATACACTATTACCGTGGAGCCGCTATGGCCGCTAGACTTATTACACACACTACCGACTAAGTACGCTATTTGCGCACTGAGTACCGTATGGATACGCACTTAGCGTATCAGACGCTGTGCCGTGGGCGCGACGCACGAGCAGCACGTACGCACACGGATTCACGCTCCGTACTAAGCACGCTATTGGCGTACTGAGTACCGTATTGATACGCTCTTAGCGTATCGGACGCCGTGCCGTGGGTACAACGTACACGCGGCGCGGACGCACACAGTGATATACAGTAAACCTTAAGTAATGAAACCGTGTAAGGGTGTGCTTATACTTTAAACCTTTAGCAGTATAGTACTGCAATGATGTAATACCTTAAAACCTTAACAATGCATATACACCTTATAGCGATTGAGACGCTAAGAAAGCCCTTTGCAGGAAAGTGAAAACACAACACCGGTTTGTGGTAAACCACTGGGCTCTAACACCGCAGCGGATTATTCAGAGAAAAGGGGTAAACAGATACAAGTTATACACTACAGGCTAACAAAGAAATCTAAACAGAATAATAGAGAATAATGGCTATAGAGAGTATACATACGTGGGGAATCGTTCGCAAGCGCGTCCTGTACCAGTCCTCAGCTATCAGGGAGAAAGCCTTCAGAGTCTGTGTCCGGCCAGGCAACAGTGGTCTTTTTATACACAACATGCATATACAATACAATGGTCCCTGTAATCTCATTGTTCATTGGACACAGGGATGTGTCCCTACATTACAGCAAAGGTCATAGGTGGATTTGAACAGGTAGGCGATGTCCTTCCCCAACTGCTCTGGTGGGAGGTATCCTCTGGATTCCCGCCCGCCGCATGTGTAATTTACAGCAAATACAGTTAATGTTCATAATCTACTTTTGTACATAACTATACGCAGGAGCAAGCGATCTTTTCCTAGCTAACACCGGAATGTTACCCTAAAAATACCCTACAGCTGGATACCAGACATCACCTACCAACCTTTGTCTGACCCTTCCTATCATGCAAAGACGAATCTCTCTGTCCAGGAACTGTTTGAACTAACATTACTCGCTGACATGATCTAAGGGAACTATATCTACAAAATGCACTATTTGGGTTAAATATGCTACGTTCGAGTCGCACGCTACACGCTCACAAACTCCGCCGTAAATACACATATCATGCGCACGAGTCGCCGGAGCGTCTCTTACGCAACTTGCGGGTATGTGTACGCACGGGGGACCGGGTGCACGAGCAGCGTGCATGTGCATGAGGGGTTAGTACAATGGATATGTATAACAATATTTTTCGACTTTGACAGTCGACCCTTTGGCAGTCAACAATAACTGCCACAATCTAAACATTTAAGCAGAAAAATATACAATACATATGAAATACCTATATATGATTGGGTGGAGGGAGGAGAGGAGTAGGCGAGAAATGTATGGCCTAGTGAGATAGTAAAAGCATGTATGTATGAACTTCATGTCTGGGGGGCATGTATCATCGTGCCGTACATGTTCTAGATAAGCTTCGAGGTATTGCGAAGTATACATTAAACCCTTCTTATCCCGTGTTAAGGGTCTGTAAGTGGGCCAACAAACACTACCGAGCTCTTTTCGGCTTCTTGTTCCAACAAATAGGGTGCACATTAGTTGATGATACATGGAGGGGGGAAAAACATGTGAATGCTAATATATGTACCTATGTCACCTGTCGACTATGTGTGTCACTACCTGAAGGTTGTAGAGATGAAGATAAGAAACATCACAAATACATTCATATGATAATGTGTGCAATTGTCCTTGGGTGTCTGTTGAAGTCTTGTCCGGATAGGTGTATCCTTGCTGTGGGTAGTAATCAAAGTCTTTCAAGTGTCCATAAAAAGTCTTTAAAGTCTCTAAAGTGTCTCTCAAAGTCTGTAGAAATGTCCATCAAAGGTCTGTAGTCTTCTCTATCAAAGTCTTTAGTCTTCTTCCGAATGGATGTCTTTTTGCCTTGGAGAAAAACAAAGGAGAAACGGGTGAAAGAAACGGACCGTGGAATCACGTCTTATCACAGCATTGTCTCAATTGATGGGTCATAAATTAAACCAGTTGTTGTAACAATACCCTCGCTCCTCAAACTCATCACTTTGGTACTGCGCTTGCACTGCATTAAAATCCGAACACATCTAAATCTCAAACCAATCATTATGACAACTCCCAGGATACAAAGGAGAAACTTTCCTACATTCACGATAACATTTTGAGCCCATTCTCCTAAACCTGAGAACCAATTGCGTGGGTTCAACCATGAAACCCAGCCGGTCAGTTCATTACTCACAGCAGTCAGGGTAAGGTTGTGTCTCCTTCGGAACTCCCACTTCAACTGCAAGATATCGTCCATCTATTGATCTATGACCTCGGTGGGGTCATCAGTGCTGTTTGTAATATACATACAGCATTTCACACCATACTGAGTTGCTAGGGTGACACAATACCCGCCTGTCACCGCTGTGATGTAATTAAGAACCATCCTGTGCTGGATCAGTTCCGTTTTGTAAGCTTGCAATTCCCTCCCATTATACCTGAAGGTGTCATCATACATCTCGGTGATATTGTCTATCAGGTTCGCTAGCGCATGTATATACCTAAAATTTATAATTCCTCTGGCGGTACGGGTGATATCTAGTGTGAGTAGGAATTGAATCCCGGTGGATTCGTGGATCAAATCAGAGGCTGCGTGCTCTGTCCTATCTATAAGGTGTCTCTTAACAATGTGTTCGTAATGAGTGTGAGTGTAAGGAGCTTGAGCATTGCGGTGAGCGTCTTTCATCTTATTATGGGTAATGGTCATTACTTCTGGCAACACTCTTCCAATGTAACACAATCCCTCTGAGTTTGGGGCAAGCCACTTATACGCCTTCCTCCCGCATATGAAATATGCATCATCGGGGAGAACATATGGGACAGAATATGACATCACCATATTGCAAACCTTCCAGGTGAAAAATCCTATCCCTAACTCTCTCATCTGTTCAGTACACGTATCAGGCTGTATGATATGCGCACAGTACCCTGGAGATACTTCTCCAACCCGCATGGTCCTACTTCCTAGAGTGTACCTATACCGAAAATATCTCCCACCGTCGGCTATTTGGCGTATAAGTTCTGGGTCTACGGGCATTCTATCGGCTCTGTGTGAAAAAGCCATGGTTTGGTTGTTCCATGTCACTTCCCAATTTCCCGGCTTTCGGGGATTGGAAATGTTAAAACATATTAAGGACCTATCTACATGATATTGGTGGAGCTTCAAACTAGGAGGCCTAGAAATATTAAATTTCTTGTCCACCGGTCCCCCACCCTTTAATTCAAGTACCTCATCTAGTGTTAAAGGGTACGGTACTAATCCTGACTTGCTCTGACCTTGAGGTACTTGTGAGCACACCCAGCATTCCGTTTGGTTTAAAACCTTACCCACTAATGAGTGATAGTCACCCAATGGATGACGGTCCATGTTGATATTAAGGCTGGACTGACATCTCTGGATGCACCCGTCCTCAACTATGTTTTCACAATTTCTACAGATACAATTCTCCTCAGCTAACAATCCTTCACAATGTCTCCTAGTTTCATGACTACTAGATCATTTTCTGATACTCGCCTTTGCTCGGTGACTGTGTTGCTCTTGGAATTCTACTAATCCGTCCTTGTCATCAGAACTCATTCCAGATCCTTTCTCGACCTCTCTGGTACTCTCACCGAAATAGACTGTTCTGGTCAACAACAGGGTCAACAGGAAAACCCGGAACGCAGTCTCTTGGGGTAAGTCCATCTTGCAGGAGGAGAAAGAAAGAGTGGTAATGGGAGGTAAAGAAAATAATAGAAGGGAAAGAAAACTGGTGCGACAACCGCCTCTGATCTTGTAGTTCTCTGTGCTCAGGTGCCGTGACAACAGTCCTGCCTCTCATCCTTCCCGGAACAGGCACTCCAGTGATATGGTTTCCTCTACACTCTGCTCTTTGTCACGGGCTTTCTCTGGGTCAGCGACCTTCTTACAGTGGGACGAGTGGACCCAAGTTTCTCTTTCAGCAACCTTCAATGCTGTCGTGCTGGTTAGTAAGACTTGGTACGGTCCTTCCCACCGGTCAATCAGGCAACCTGAGCGTAGAAAATTTCGAATCATTACATAATCCCCAGGTTCAATGTCATGACAATTACTGTCTGGCAGGTCAGGAATCACCAGCTTTAGATTGCTGTTTTGATTCCTCAACTGCTTGCTCATCTTAACCAAATATTTTACAGTTACTTCATTATTGCATTTCAAATCATCCTGGGGGTCAATCATTACATGGGGTTGTCGACCAAAAAGAATCTCAAAGGGTGATAGGTTAAGGGGGAGCCTGGGAGTGGTTCTGATGCTGTACAATACAAGTGGCAAAGCTTCTGGCCACAACAATCCAGTTTCAGCCATCACTTTGCTCAGCTTGTTCTTAATAGTGCTGTTTACTCTTTCCACTTTCGCACTCGCCTGTGGGCAGTACGGAGTATGCAGCTTACTATTTATTCCCATCAGTTTGCACATAACCTGAAAGACTTCACCTGTAAAATGGGTACCCCTATCACTTTAATTATCCTAGGGATACAATATCTGCACACAAATTCCTGCACAATTTTCTTTGCAGTAAACACAGCAGTATTTGTGGCAGCGGGGAACGCTTCAACCCAATTTGAAAACACATCAATACAAACCAGCACATACTTTAAATTTCTACAGGGTGGCAATTGTATGAAATCAATCTGTATTACCTGAAAAGGGCCGTCTGTTGGTGGGATATGGGATGGTTCTGTTGGTATTGACTTTCCAATATTCTTCCTCAAGCAGGTAAGGCATGTCATTGATCTTTTACCCGCATGAGAAGAGAATCCTGGCGCGCACCAGTAGGCTCTTACCAACTTGCACATACCCTCTTTGCCCAGATGAGTCAGACCATGTGCCGCCTCAGCTAAACTTGGAAGGCATGCTCTGGGAGCCACTGGCTTACCCTGTCCATCTGTCCAGAGTCCTGAGGACTCCTGGCCATATCCTTTTGACCTCCAGACTGCCTTTTCCTGTGGGGAACACAAATTTTGCATTTCACTCAATTTTTGTGTGTTGACTGTATTGAATACCATCAGTTGTGTGATGTCTGTATGGGGGTGCTGGCTGCTGATTTAGCAGCTTCGTCTGCCCGGCTGTTACCAAGTGACACTGGGTCTTGGCTGTATGTGTGGGCTTTACACTTGATAACAGGCACTCTGTCAGGTTCCTGTATCGCTGCTAGAAGTCTTTTAATGTGGGTCGCATGCGCCACGGGTGTGCCAGCTGCCGTCATGAAATTTCTGAGGCGCCATAGGACCCCGAAATCATGCACTACTCCAAAGGCATACCTAGAATCCGTGTAGATATTGGCTGACTTACCCTTAGCCAATTCACACGCTCTGGTTAGGGCGACCAACTCAGCAACTTGTGCTGAGTGAGGTGGGCCCAGGGGTTCCGCTTCTATGGTACCTTTGTCATCTACGACTGCGTATCCAGTACACAAGTCTCCCGAGTCCGTCTGTCTGTGGCAACTACCGTCAGTGTAAAAAGTAAAATCTACGCCTTCCAGTGGGTTGTCACTAATGTCGGGCCTTGCAGTGAAAGTTTGGTTCAAATATTCCATACAATCATGTGTGTCAGTGTCTGTACTAAATCCTCCTTCACCATCACTCTCATCCCCCACCCTTTGTGCCTGTCCAGGCACACCTGGGAGATATGTTGCAGGATTTAGTGCGCTGCATCTCCTTATGGTGATGTTTACAGGGGCCATTAGTGCTAATTCCCACCTTGTAAACCGTGCTGATGAGACGTGTCTGGTTTGGGCAGAATTCAGTAAGGCTGACACTGCATGAGGTGTATGGATGGTCAGGTTGTGTAATAACACTACATCTTCGCTTTTACTCACTAGCAATGCTATCGCTGCAACACTTCGCAAGCATGTGGGGAGAGACTGTGCTACGGTGTCCAATTGTGCACTGTAGTAAGCTACAGGCCTGCTGGCATCACCATGTCTCTGGGTTAAAACACCTGCCGCACACCCAGCACTCTCCGTACCGTACAATTCAAAGGGTTTCCCATAATCTGGCATACCTAATGCTGGTGCCTGTGATAGGCACTGTTTGAGTCTCTCAAATGCCAGTTCGGACTCATCTGTGTGCGAAATCCGATCTGGTTTGTTTGACGAGACCATCTCTTGCAAAGGTAAGGCTAGTATGGAAAACCCTGGGATCCAGTTTCGGCAATACCCACACATTCCTAGGAAAGTGCGGATCTGTTGCTGGGTTTGTGGCAGAGTCATGTCGCGAATCGCCTGTATTCTATCAGAGGTGAGGTGTCTCAGTCCTTATGTTAAACAGTGTCCCAAATATTTTACCTTGGTCTGGCATAACTGCAACTTATCCTTTGAAACCTTGTGTCCCATATCAGAAAGATGAAACAAGAGCTGTTTTGTGTCTCTCAAGGACGATTCGAGTGAATCAGAACACAGCAGTAAGTCATCTACATACTGTATTAATACTGATCCGCTCTCAGGTTGAAAGGATTGTAAACAGTCATGCAAAGCCTGTGAGAAAATACTTGGGCTGTCAATGAAACCTTGTGGTAAGCGAGTCCAGGTGTACTGTACTCCTCTGTATGTAAATGCAAACAAGTATTGGCTGTCAGGGTGCAGAGGGAACGAGAAGAAGGCGGAGCAGAGGTCAATAACAGTGAAAAATTTCACAGTAGGAGGGATTTGCATAAGGATGACAGCTGGATTTGGCACTACGGGGAATTGGCTCTCAACTATTTTGTTTATCCCCCTTAGATCCTGCACTAGCCTGTAACCCCTCCCCCCACTCTTTTTCACAGGGAAGATGGGACTATTGGCAGTGCTGGACGTCCTAACTAGGATGCCCTGTTGCAGCAAGCGCTCTATGATTGGGTACACTCCTAACTCCACCTCTGGCTTCAGAGGATACTGTGGGATTTTTGGAGCTATCCTACCATCTTTTACTTGCACTACTACAGGAGCTACATTTGCCATCAATCCAGTGACTTGTCCATCTTTGGTCCAGAGGGACTCCGGTATCTGGGAGATCATTTCCTCTACCTTGGATGGACACCTGTCTGTAACAGCAGTGTGTGACATTAACCTTTGTGGGGAGTCTAACATATCCTGCACTTCCTGAGCGTGATTCTCTGGTATATCTAAGAAAACACCTTCAGGAGTACAATATATGACACACCCCATCTTACACAGTAAATCTCTCCCAAGTAGATTAGTCGGAGCCGATGCAGCTAGCAAAAAGGAGTGCTTGGTCTGCAAAGGCCCTATCGTAATCTCTGCTGGTTTACTTAAAGGGTAGTGTTGTACTACTCCTGTTACTCCCATCGCTGGAATTGTTTTACCCGTGGTTTTCATACCCACCGTTGAATTTAACACTGACTTGGCCGCCCCCGTATCTACAAGGAAAGGTAGTGATCCTTCAGCTACATCAATTGTGACCTCAGGTTCACTTCCAAGGCTCGCAATTAATTTTACTGGCTGCAGACTACAGGTGTGGCCCCCCCTATGGTGTGTGGTGTCCCCCCCGCAGCGCGCTAGCAGCTACAATATGTGAGGGGGGTAATTGAGAATTTTCAGAGACCTGCCAGTCTCTCCTTGGTGGGTACCTCTTTGTTTCCCCTGCATGCGGTTCATAACTTCTCCTCAGCGGTCCCTGATCCCAATTACGTGCGTCATACTGTGTGTCATGTTCTGGTCTAGGGGGTCGATATACCTTATGTGGGTCTTTAAAATTACAGTTTCGTGCGTAATGTCCTTCTCTCTGACGGTTAAAACATTTTACCATATACGACTTACCAACAGGGGTCTAGGGTTTAGGCTGATGTGGCTTCGTTGTCAGGGCTTTGATACTTACTGTCATCAGCTTATCCCCCTGTGACTCCCTGTGCCTAATGATGTTCCGATCATGCTCAATAGCGGACTCTCTTAACGCAGCCACCGAGATACCTCTCCAAGTTGGTTGAGTGGTTTGTACCCTGGTTCTCAACACTTCTTTTAACCCGTCCATTAATACGGACACCGCTACCTCCCTATGGCGCACATTATCCTTAATGTCTTCGATCCCAGTAAATCTAGCCATTTCCTGCAGTGCTCGATGGAAATAGTCAGAAGCAGTTTCACCTTCGTTTTGTCTAATGGAGAAAATTTTATTCCACTTGACAACAGTTGGGAAATATACTCCTAACTGCAGATTGATCTGTTTTACGTTCTCCTGATTGTACTCATCAGTGAGAGGTACTTCTGCATCTAATTTACAGTCCGCAATGAATTTCACGGGGTCAATATTGGAGGGCAAACATGCCCGTAGCACTGTCCGCCAATCTTTGTTATTGGGTTCGGTGGCGTTACCTAGTTCTCTAATAAACCTCTGACATGCGGCTAGATCTTTCCTGGGATCGGGAAATTCAGACATAATTGTCCTCAATTCTGTCCGGGACCAGGGGCAATGCATAGCAATGTTCCTGACGGGAGTGATTCCCAGAGCGTCAGTCTTCCCATTGGGGACTGCGATCACCCTGACAGGATTCATTCAATTACATCACTTTGTGTTGATTCTACAATGTGAGGTGCAATGGTTTCTGCATAATGTACAGTACCGTACTTACCTGTGGACACGACCTCACCTGTCTCTCCACTAGGGGCCTTTGCTACTGCTCTTACTGGTTGGGCCGTGCCCACTTGAGTATCTTGTATGGTGGCTGCTAGAGAGAGTGCCGATATCGTGCTGGGCTCATCCTCTTGGTCGCAGTCCTGAGGGAAGTTTAAGATGGGATACAACTTGCACGGGTTAGCAATTAGCATTAATACATTTATCTACTTTACTCTTATCGTCATTAAAACATTTATTAAGTGCACTCTTATCGTATACCAGTATGCCATTCTCTGTAGCCATTTTCTCCCCTGTAATGTTCGGTGGTGGTGGTGCAGTTGCTATTAGTTTCCTGCTAGGGTTGGAACCAGCTGCTTGAGCTAATCCCCGTTGTATCTCACCCTCCTGTTGCCATAACTGTAAACAATCATAATGTCTAATCCTTTGTTTCCTGGATTTTATCAGACCTATCCTTCTCCTTAAATTTTGCAATACCTCAGGACTAAAACTGCCTACCTTAGGGAACAGTTCCCTATCTTCCACAGTCATACGTTCCCATTCATTGCATAAAAACTCTGTGTGTGATCCATATTTCTCACACATTATGTACCTCGCCGACCCTTTGGGCCGCGGATTATCAACCTGAACCCTGGTTGATCGTCCCTTACTTGAGCAACTGGCCCCCATTCTTTTGCAGGTATTGCCTTCTCAGCTAATTCCTACAAAAACCAAATTACTCAGTGGTAAGGCGACGGTGAAAGTTCTCCGAGCGCTTTCACCCACTCACGCCCACGTTGGCCAGTAGACCCACACACTGTGCCCAATGCTGGTCGTACCCAACCTAGGGCCCTGCGTAACCGCTATTTACTGAGAGCGTGTGGGAGTGTGCTACTGTTAGGATCTCCTGCTCTGTGCTGCCACGTCGCCATGGCAACCGGGAGGCAAGTGTTAGCGAAGTAACCTGAGCGCAGCTGATACTCCGGTCCGGGTTTTTACTGTGTAGTGGTTACAGGCTCTGTGCACGGCAGGGAATCCGGCGCTGGTTTTGTGCTCACAGTCTGTGAGGTCTGAGTGGGGCGTGGACAGCACCTGCTATATAAACCATCCTCTCAGGCTAGGCAAATACTGCTGAATCTTTGTTAGTCAGTTCCAGAGAGTTAGCTAGTACTGTGTGACTTTGTATTTACTTGTTACTTACAGCGAATAGGCCTTGGGATTCGGTACTTCATTCTGCCAATCCGGACCTAGCAGTAAGACTGGAGTCAGTTGTTTGACCTGCTGGGGTTCTTTTGCTATTCTGTGAACCCAGCAGGTTTGCGGCTGTACTCTCAGACCTGCTTGCTTAATCCTCCCTCACTGTGCAGGGCGTCCAGGTGTCAGTTTAGTGGCAGTAAGCTGAACCTGTGCCCTGCAAGTGGGGGTTAGGATTGTGGATACTCTCCTTGTGTCTATATTTCTATCTCTGACCAAGGAGTTTATTCCCACACCCGTTGGTAACCCTTTGGGGTTTTCTCTGTTGCTCTTAGCAACATCATTTCAGGTGCTCCACATGTTAAATCACTACACATCGCTTCATTGTCCGCTCTATTCCATCTGAGCATTCCTGACACTAGGGAGACACCCAATTCCTGAGCCTTTGGGCTTCTCCGTTCACTTTGTGTTTATTAGTTATTCCATCACCTCCTGTGTATGTTATGTTATACTGTCTGTGAGTTCGTTTGCTTCGCTTCCCTCTCTGTTCATACACCGGTATACTCCTGTTAGCACTGGTGTGCGTAACATATTCAGCAGCCCTACTCCTGTTTAAATTTTGTGGGAATATGGAGCATACCCCTCAAAATACTTTGCAACAGGTGGTCGATCAGGTGCAGGTCCTGACTCGACAATTTAATGAGATGTCCATTAAAATGAACCCCCCCGCAGGCCGCTAGCGGAGCTCCCGCAGCAGCAGCGGCAAGTTCAGGGGTTAAGGAGCCGAAAGTAAATCTCCCGGATCGTTTTTCTGGAGATCGCTCGCAGTTCTTTTGTTTCAAGGAGAGCTATAAGCTATATTTCAGGCTTAGGCCCCAGTCTTCTGGGTCGGAGATTCAGCGGGTGGGCATGCTGATTTCCTTGCTACAAGGAGACCCACAGGTTTGGGCATATGGGTTACAGCCTGACTGTCCGTCGCTTAAAAGTGTTGATGCTTTTTTTACGGCACTGGGCATTTTTTATGATGACCTTGACAAGATGGCTTCAGCCGAGGCTCAGATTACGGTTCTTAAGCAAGGGTGACGGCCAGCTGAGGTTTATAGTACGGAGTTTCGGAGGTTGGCTCATGATACCCAGTGGAATGACCCAGCCCTGAGAAACCAGTACCGAAGGGGCCTTTCTGACCAGATAAAGGACCAACTGATACAATATCCCCCGCCTGATAGCTTAGATCAGCTCATGCAGTTATCCATCTGGGTGGATAGACGGCTGAGAGAGCGTAGGCTTGAAAGGGAGACCGCAGTTTCCTTTTTTCCCAATGGAACCTCAGACTCTGAGGAATATTCCGAGGAGCCTATGCAGATTGGGGCTACCCGCCTCTCCTCGCGTGAGAAGACATGGAGGAGACAGCAGGGTTTGTGTTTGTACTGTGGGAATAAAGGTCATGTTGTATCATGCCCAGAAAAACCGGAAAACTTCAGGGCCTGAGGGTGATGGGAAATATCCTGTCAGGCCAGAAGTCAGAATTTCCTAAAAAGACTTTTCTCATTCCGGTGACTTTGGAGATCCTCGGTCAAACTGTCAAGACTGAGGCCTTTGTTGACAGTGGGGCCGATGGGGTTTTCATGGACCGTCAATTCGCCCTGGAACACTCTGTTCCCTCAGTACCTTTGGCATCAGAGATTGAGATCTGTGGGTTAAACGGGGAACCATTGTCCCAGGGTAAAATTACCTCCTGCACCAGCCAAATTCCTTTGTTTATTGGAGCCACACACTCTGAAAAATTGTCTTTTTATGTGACTGGCTGTTATTTTGCCCCATTGGTTTTGGGGTTACCCTGGTCAAGGGCCCATAACCCTCAATTTGACTGGGTCTCTGGGGAGATTCTTAGTTGGGGTAGTGATTGTTTCAGGAGTTGCTTGAGCCTTCCAGTCAGGCTCTCGCAGCTAAGTTTGCCAGGATTGCCAGGATGTTATGCAGATTTTGCGGATGTGTTCTCCAAAAAAGTTGCGGAGGTACTACCTCCCCATCGCCCCTATGACTGTGCCATTGATTTGTTGCTGGATGCTAAGCTTCCCAAGAGCAGGTTGTACTCCCTGTCACGTCCTGAGACTCAGGCTATGGCAGAGTACATTCAGGAGAACTTGGCTAAGGGATTTATCAGACCCTCGCAGTCCCCAGTTGGGTCGGGGTTCTTTTTCGTGGGTAAAAAGGACGGTTCGTTGCGACCCTGTATCGACTTCAGGGAATTGAACCGTATCACGATTAAAAACTCGTACCCACTGCCACTCGTTTCGGTTTTGTTTGACCAGCTTCGTACCGCCACCATTTTTTCTAAGATTGACCTACGCGGTGTTTACAATCTAATCCGAATAAGAGAGGGGGATGAATGGAAGACTGCCTTTAATACCCACTCAGGGCATTATGAATATTTGGTGATGCCTTTTGGGCTCTCTAATGCCCCGGCAGTCTTCCAGGAATTCATGAACGATGTGCTCAGGGAATATTTGGATAGATTCTTAGTTGTTTATCTAGATGACATCCTAATCTTCTCTCATTCCCTGGAGGAACATCGGAAGCATGTACGCTTAGTCCTCCAGAAACTCAGAGACCACCAGCTTGGGGCGAAGCTGGAGAAGTGCGAGTTTGAAGTCCAGCAAATCGCATTTCTAGGGTATATTATCTCCTCAGAAGGTTTCCAAATGGAGGGTTCTAAGGTACAGACAGTCCTGGATTGGGTGCAGCCCACTAATTTGAAGGCGCTTCAGCGTTTTCTGGGCTTTGCAAATTTTTATAGACGGTTTATCGCTGGATTTTCGTCTATAGTGGCCCCCTTGGTGGCACTCACTAAGAAAGGGGCGGATGTTGCTCACTGGTCTTGTGAGGCCAAAGCGGCCTTTGCCCGTCTCAAAAGGGCATTTGTCTCGGCCAAGGTGCTGCGACACCCAGATCCAGAGCGTCCTTTTGTGGTAGAAGTGGATGCCTCTGAGATAGGTATTGGGGCAGTGCTCTCTCAGATGGGGGTGTCTGATAATCGCCTTCATCCCTGTGCTTACTTTTCCCGTAAATTTTTCGCCTGCCGAGATGAATTATGATGTGGGTAACCGGGAATTGTTGGCTATAAAGGATGCACTCGGGGAGTGGAGACACTGGCTTGAGGGGGCTAAGTTTGTGGTCTCAATTCTCACCGACCATAAGAATCTGGCATATTTAGAGTCAGCGAAGCGGCTCAATGCCAGGCAGGCACGATGGGCTTTGTTTTTTGCTCGCTTTAATTTTTTGATAACATATCGCCCTGGGTCAAAAAACATCAAGGCTGATGCGCTCTCGCGGAGTTTTGCTCCAGTTCAAGAGACCACCGAGGAGCCATTGCCCATTGTGTCCCCATCATGTATTAAAGTGGGCATTACCCAGGACCTCTTGTCATTAGTCCTTAGAGCACAGGAGCAGGCTCCTCCAGACCTTCCGGTAGGTCTCTTGTTTGTGCCTCCTAGGTTAAGACAGCGAGTGTTCCTGGAATTCCATGCCAAGAGGTCGGCAGGGCATCCGGGTATTGCCAGAACTCGGGAGTTGCTGTCTAGGGTGGTGTGGTGGCCCTCGGTGGCTAGGGATGTGGATCAGTGGGTTCGGGCATGTGACGTTTGTGCCCGAAATAAAACTCCTAGAGGGGTTCCTGTCGGCCCATTACATCCACTCTCTATTCCGTCTAAGCCATGGACCCACATTTCCATGGATTTTGTGGTGGACTTGCCCAAATCCTCGGGGATGACAGCCATTTGGGTTGTCGTTGACAGGTTTTCGAAGATGGCGCATTTCGTTCCACTGGTTGGGTTGCCATCGGCCAGACGCCTGTCTGAGTTATTTATGCAGCATATTGTGCACCTCCACGGGTTGCCACTTGATGTGGTCTCTGACCGTGGATCCCAGTTTGTGGCCAAATTCTGAAGGGCATTTTGTTCTGATCTCCAGATTTCTGTGAGCTTGTCGTCAGGCTACCATCCACAGTCTAATGGGCAGACTGAGAGGGTGAACCAGTCCTTGGAGCAGTTCCTCAGGTGTTAAGTCTCCAAGTGTCATACTGACTGGGTTGCTCATCTGTCCATGGCGGAGTTTGCCTATAACAACGCGGCTCACTCTGCTACAGGGATCTCTCCCTTCCTTTGTGTGTATGGGCATCATCCTAAGGCCAATTCTTTTGGCCCCCTGGATTCCACGTCTGGTGGTTCATCTGTTTCGGTCCTTAGGGGTATTTGGAGGAAAGTGAAGAAAGCCCTTGTGTCTGTGTCAAAAGTGACCAAAAGGGTTTTTGATAAGCGGAGACCCTGCAGCTTCAAATTAGGAGACTTCGTCTGGTTGTCCACCAAGAATTTGAAGTTGAGACAGCCATCTCATAAGTTTGGCCCCCGGTTCATCGGCCCTTATAAGATCACCAGGGTTATCAATCCGGTGGCATTTCAGTTAGATCTGCCCCGTTCATTGGGTATCAATAAAACATTTCATTGTTCCCTTTTAAAACTGGCGGTTAATAATCCTTCTTCCAGTGGAAGACCTTCTCCTCTTCTGATACGGGGTCAGAGGGAGTTTGTGGTTGAAAGGGTTCTTGACTCCAAGATGGTTCGGGGTCGGCTGTCATTTTTGGTGCACTGGAAGGGGTATGGCCCGGAGGAGCGGTCGTGGGTGCGCAGTTGTGATCTTCATGCCCCCAGACTGATACGCTCTTTCTTCTCGCAGTTCCCCGATAAACCCGGTGGTAGGGGTTCTTTGACCCCTCGTCAGAGGGGGGGTACTGTTAGGATCTCCTGCTCTGTGCTGCCACGTCGCCATGGCAACCGGGAGGCAAGTGTTAGCGAAGTAACCTGAGCGCAGCTGATACTCCGGTCCGGGTTTTTACTGTGCAGTGGTTACAGGCTCTGTGCACGGCTGGGAATCCGGCGCTGGTTTTGTGCTCACAGTCTGTGAGGTCTGAGTGGGGCGTGGACAGCACCTGCTATATAAACCATCCTCTCAGGCTAGGCAAATGCTGCTGAATCTTTGTTTGTTAGTCAGTTCCAGAGAGTTAGCTAGTACTGTGTGACTTTGTATTTACTTGTTGCTTACTGCGAATAGGCCTTGGGATTCGGTACTTCATTCTGCCAATCCGGACCTAGCAGTAAGACTGGAGTCAGTTGTTTGACCTGCTGGGGTTCTTTTGCTATTCTGTGAACCCAGCAGGTTTGCGGCTGTACTCTCAGACCTGCTTGCTTAATCCTCCCTCACTGTGCAGGGCGTCCAGGTGTCAGTTTAGTGGCAGTAAGCTGAACCTGTGCCCTGCAAGTGGGGGTTAGGATTGTGGATACTCTCCTTGTGTCTATATTTCTATCTCTGACCAAGGAGTTTATTCCCACACCCGTTGGTAACCCTTTGGGGTTTTCTCTGTTGCTCTTAACAACATCATTTCAGGTGCTCCACATGTTAAATCACTACACATCGCTTCATTGTCCGCTCTATTCCATCTGAGCATTCCTGACACTAGGGAGACACCCAATTCCTGAGCCTTTGGGCTTCTCTGTTCACTTTGTGTTTATTAGTTATTCCATCACCTCCTGTGTATGTTATGTTATACTGTCTGTGAGTTCGTTTGCTTCGCTTCCCTCTCTGTTCATACACCGGTATACTCCTGTTAGCACTGGTGTGCGTAACAGCTACCCCTCCCAGTAAATATCAGTTGTTGGAGATTTCCTGAGTGAACAGCGAAACTCCCTTAAAATAAAAAAACCTGTTACACAAATCACGTCTGTATGTACAATTAGCGTCTATGATCCCGTGATTTTACGCAAATGGCGTAATGGGTATCAAGTTGAACCAACTATTGCACACACTAACGCGTGGTACAGTCGCACTGCGTATAAGTAACTATTACTTATCCGCCGGACGACCAACGGAATCGATTGTTTAGGCTGCGAAACCTCAGCCGGAGCGTATCTGAACGGGCCTATATGGGTACTACGCAAACCCCCGGGGCTGCGCTCTCACCGCTGACCTTTCTCAGGCCGCGGTTTTCAGAGCTTCGCTTGACTTAGTCAGCGGATTTCTGACTTCGCTGACCTCTTGGTCTGCTGTTATACTTGCTACCTTGCTCCTTTATACCTTATACAATGTTAACGTGAGAAAGCCACTCCCACGCCACCAAGTGTCCACTCACCTGATGTGGTCTCCTACGGGATCCCGACTTCTGGGTTCACAAAACCTTTATTTGCACACTCACGCTCGTTCACTCATATACACTTTGATTTTTCTGTACAGAAAATTAACTTTCATTCAGGTGAAACAGCCTAGTCCCAGAGGTGATGCAATAAGAGAAGGTTCTTTTAAACTAAATTTTGGAAACTGAACAAATTTGTGCTATTATCGCGTGGCTACTGTATCGCCTAAACTAAAACAATGCTATCGCGCTATTTGTATTAAGTGGGCGTATCTGTATGCACATTGCGTAAAATACGCCACGTGTGTAGGCCTTTGCGTTGCGTACGCAGTCTCGCACGCTGTCCGAGACACATGTACAATGGCCGTATACGTTCGCAGTAATACAAATACCCCACTTCTATAAATGTAAACGATATTTAACTATAATCGCTTACCAAACACCACACAGTATCTCCTGTATAAACCTTTATAACTAGGTCAGGCTGCGTGTGTGTTTTACACGTACTCCCTTAAATATTACTCTATATTTTTAACTAAATAGCAACAAATTTCTCAGCACGTAATCAATGCTAATGGCAACAAGCGAGTAGATATGCAAAATACACAAAATACAGGTGTGTGCGTGTGTTACGTGTGTTGCGTGCGCAGTTGGCACCAAACAGAAATTTAACAGATTTAAAAAAACAATAGCTTTACGTTCTTACCTTTCGGATCCCACCAGCATCCCTACAAACCATGCGGAGCAGACGCTTATCTAATCAGCACCAGTGTATCCCCGACCAAGAAAAGGCTAACAGGGGATACTACCTTCCCGCCCTTTGCTGATAGATAAAGTCTGCCTTTTCCTGCTAGGCTGCGGATATGAGGAGGACCGGACGATGCCCCCAATTGATAATGTCAAATATTACCTTAAAACATAAAGCTATACACTATTACCGTGGAGCCGCTATGGCCGCTAGACTTATTACACATGCTACGGACTAAGTACGCTATTTGCGGACTGAGTATCGTATGGATACGCACTTAGCGCATCAGACGCTGTGCCGTGGGCGCGACGCACGAGCAGCACGTACGCACACGGATTCACGCTCCGTACTAAGCACGCTATTGGCGTACTGAGTACCGTATTGATACGCTCTTAGCGTATCGGACGCCGTGCCGTGGGTACAACGTACACGCGGCGCGGACGCCCACAAAGTGATATACAGTAAACCTTAAGTAATGAAACAGTGTAAGGGTGTGCTTATACTTTAAACCTTTAGCAGTTAGTACTGCAACAATGTAATACCTTAAAACCTTAACAATGCATATACACCTTATAGCGATTGAGACGCTAAGAAAGCCCTTTGCAGGAAAGTGAAAACACAACACCGGTTTGTGGTAAACCACTGGGCTCTAACACCGCAGCGGATTATTCAGAGAAAAGGGGTAAACAGATACAAGTTATACACTACAGGCTAACAAAGAAATCTAAACAGAATAATAGAGAATAATGGCTACAGAGAGTATACATACGTGGGGAATCGTTCGCAAGCGCGTCCTGGACCAGTCCTCAGCTATCAGGGAGAAAGCCTTCAGAGTCTGTGTCCGGCCAGGCAACAGTGGTCTTTTTATACACAACATGCATATACAATACAATGGTCCCTGTAATCTCATTGTTCATTGGACACAGGGATGTGTCCCTACATTACAGCAAAGGTCATAGGTGAATTTGAACAGGTAGGCGATGTCCTTCCCCAACTGCTCTGGTGTGAGGTATCCTCTGGATTCCCGCCGCATGTGTAATTTACAGCAAATACAGTTAATGTTCATAATCTACTTTTGTACATAACTATACGCAGGAGCAAGCGATCTTTTCCTAGCTAACACCGGAATGTTACCCTAAAAATACCCTTACAGCTGGATACCAGACATCACCTACCAACCTTTGTCTGACCCTTCCTATCATGCAAAGACGAATCTCTCTGTCCAGGAACTGTTTAAACTAACATTACTCGCTGACATGATCTAAGGGAACTATATCTACAAAATGCACTATTTGGGTTAAATATGCTACGTTCGAGTCTCACGCTACACGCTCACAAACTCCGCCATAAATACACATATCATGCGCACGAGTCGCCGGAGCGGCTCTTACGCAACTTGCGGGTATGTGTACGCACGGGGGACCGGGTGCACGAGCAGCGTGCATGTGCATGAGGGGTTAGTACAGTGGATATGTATAACAATATTTTTCGACTTTGACAGTTTGTACAGCTCTGCTACACATGGGATTGTGCACTTGCAAAGCGAAAATACACTCCACCTGTAGGCGGCGACTATCTGATCGCAGCACTGCAAAAATCGCTTGCTAGCGAACAGGTCTGAATTACCCCCATTGTGTCTCATCTCTTTTCATATATAATATGTTATAATGATGCTCTTTATTGTACTCATGAATACTTACTTTGTACATTTTATTAACATATCCGAAATTTACAAAAATTGAGAAATTCGTACAATGTACGTTTATTTTTCTTGATTTTAATAGAAATCTTTCCGGCAAAACAAAAGTCTAACTCCAAATAACATTACGGGGGGAATTCAATTTGTCTGTGAAAATGTGGCGATTTAAGACAAGTAAGCATTTTGCGCATATAGTGCAAAAATGTGGCTTTTCGTCTGTATATGCATTCCCGTTTTAAAAACTATCCAATTGCAAATGTACATAAAAATGGGTGTAAGTATATACAGTATTTGAGTCATTTTAAGCCACTTTAAAGAAAACTTCCCCAAAAAATCCAAATGATTACTCCCGCATTTTGGGCATTGTCCATCCGTCTTTCCCACACGCCTGGTGTCCCTACTTTCATTTCCCAGATGTTGGGAGGTATGGTTTGGGGTAGGGGATGTAATGCTTATTCCTAATCTACTTGTAGACTTCTTTTTATCACAAGGTATATTGATTCCAATAATGAGTGACATAATAAAATAAATAAATAAAACAGAGCTCTTGAATCAATAAATCAGCAATACAAAGATAGTCAGTGCAGATCATAAAGGAATTCCTTCTGAGCAGGGGTCCCAAAATGATTTTAGGTTGGGGGCACAATATCATTTAATTTTGGCGCCCCAAAATTGCTGAATGTCGCCCTCTTAGGGGCAGCTGGAATAACCCACCACACCACCTACCTGATGACAGAGATAGAGATATACGTATATCTCTATGGGGCCTATGTATCACTCTTTCGCATTTCAAACAGTTTTTTTCCGCCTAATATCGCATTTGATTGATACATGTCACACTAAAAATAGAACAATCAAATTGAATATTTAGAGTGAATGCGAAGAATTACCTTTTTTGCAATTTAAAAAAAAAAATATTATCACACTGCGATAAATACCCTGTTTTTATAGCAGTTGTTTTCCTGAACATGCGCTGGCTTTGTTTTTTTTTTCTGTGTCCCGCCCCGGTGAAAGATACTGCAGCCTTTACGTGGGGGGTGGGAGCCGGAGAAAGCTGCAGGGACTGCCGAGGAGCATATATCCGGAGGTGTGGGTCTATCTCCTGCACAGTGGCGGCTTTACGTGCGAGCTGGCAGGGTGACCTCCCAGGGCGCTGACCGCACTGGTCGCCTCCTGATCCCCTCCCTACTGCCTCTTGCTGTCTGCACCACACCTGGCGCTTCCTGGTAGTGAAGTGCAGCTTCTAGGAGAGATCTGGGGACCTACTGCTGCGTCCAGACAGAGCTGAGCTGGTGAGTGGCAACTCTCTCACACACACATGCGCGCGCACGCACACACACACACACACACACTCTACCTGGCGCAGTGTGTATAAGGGGCTCTACCTGGCATAATGTGTATAAGTGGCTCTACCTGGCGCAACATGTGTAAGTGCTCTATCTGGCGCATTATGTGTATGGGGCTCTACCTGGCGCAACATGTATATGAGGCTTTACCTGGCACATAGTCTATAAGGCGCTCTACCTGGCGCAACATCTGTAAGGAGCTCTACCTGGAGAAGGTGTATAAGGGTCTACCTGGCATAATGTATATAAGAGGCTCTATCTGGTGCAATGTGTGTAAGGGGCTCTACCTGGTGCAACATGTGTAAGTTGCTCTTCCTGGCGCAACGTGTGTAAGGGGCTCTACCTGGTGCAACATGTGTAAGTTGCTCTTCCTGGCGCAACGTGTGTAAGGGGCTCTACTTGGTGCAATGTGTGTAAGGGGCTCTACCTGGCGCTACATATGTAAGGTGCTCTAACATGGCAATCTGTATAAGTGGGTACTTCTATGTGGTGTAATGTGACTGACGTGCACTACTGTGCGGTGTAATGTGAATTGGTACTATTATGTGGCAGCACCCCTTCCCCATGAAGCCACATCACAATATTTTTGCTGCGCGCCGTAGGCGCGCACTGTCCATGTTTTGAATGACTTGGCCGCCACTGGAAACATTCACCCCTGGCACCACAAGGTCTAGAACTGGCCCTGCTCCTGCCTGTCCCATTTTGCTCAGGTACTCTTCAGGTTCCCTTTTAATTTTTATTTATTTATGGTTAATAACGGAATCAGTATGGGATCCCGACGGTCGGGATCCCGACGGTCGGGATCCCGGCAGTCATAATACCGACGTCCTCACATGGGCTCGCTGCGCTTGCCACTCTGCAGGCTCGGTGGCAAGCTTTGCTCGCCATACTAATTTAGATTCCACCCCGAGCGGGACTGGTCAGGATTTCGAACGCTGGGATTCCCATGGATGTCGGGATTCCGGCATCGGTATTATGGCTGCCGGGATCCCGACCGTTGGGAAACTAACTTCTTCCCTTAATAACGGATCAAGTTAAAATCTCACATACTCTACAGTTAATATTGTTAATATTATTTGTTCCTATGCCTGTTGTTGCCGGTGTGTACATTTTTCAACAAATCAACCATGACATACAACTGGTCTCTTTGATTTGATAAATCATATGCAAATGAGGTAGTATGGAAAATTGTATTTATCAACTGTGTTGTGCATGCTTGGGGTGTCTGTGTGTGTGTGGGGGGGGGGGGCTAGATTAGGTGGGGGGGTGTTTCTGGAGGATATTTGATATTTTTTATTATATATATATATATATATATATATATATATATATATATATATATATATATATATATATTCATTATTTTTATTAATAATAAAACAGTTTTTAAAAAAATTAGACCCATACATAATTGACAAGAATACATTTTTAGCTACATCAGAGATTTTCCGCCTTGTACAGCTGCCGTTAAATATATATCACATTTTGTAATAAAAATCAGCCTGGATTAATTGATACATATGATTTTTATTGCTTTCAATAAATTCCTATGGGTCTGGAAAGCTTTTTGGTATAAGATAAAACCAGATTTTTATCTCCAAAAAATTTGAGATAAAAATCTGCTTTACACCTTGTTACATAACACCGGAAAAAAATGATTGCGATAAGCATGCTTACTGCAGAAACAAAATGTGGAAACAGCTTGATACATCAGGCCCTATATCTCTATCTTGGAATTGGGGCAAAGGGGAAAGAGGGGAGAAACGTATGAAGTGGGAGGTGAGAATGGCGCAGGGATGGTTCCAGAGGAGGGGCCAGCCCACAGTAACTAGCCACACACTGTAAGGGTTGGAGCTGGGTGTGGGGGGGAGGAAGGCAGAGATGGGCTGTGGGGAGGGAGGAGGGGTAGCAGCCAGTAAGGAGATCATCACTGTCCTGACACCCTGACACTGCACGTGGTAACCCTAAGATCTCAAATGTTTTGGGGGTCGAGCAACCCCCCTTGTTTCTCTCCCCCCTTTCCGACACCTATGCTTATGAGTACACACCTTTAGTGGGGTGTCTAATTAGCCCCGAACCATTTTCAGGCGATAAAAACAGCTTGATATCGCAAGTAATGGCCTGAGGCACTCAAAGCTTAATCAGCAATAAGGGCCAGCATCGGGGGGGGAGGAGCGTGCCATATCGGAGCTAATAGGATAGCCCCCCCCGCGCGCGATACAATTATCGACCGCTATTTACTAAGCCTTGAATGGAGATAAAGTCGTTGGAGATAAAGTACCAGCCAATCACCTCGTGACATTTTTCAAACACAGCCTGTGGCATAGCAGTTAGGAGCCGATTGGCTGGTGCTTTATCTCAAGTGACTTTATCTCCATCCAAGGCTTAGTAAATAGACCACTTAGTTTATTTAATGTGACAACAGTCCTTTAGTAAATTGTAAACTTATAAACTTCCCAGACCTATATAGGATCATATTTCATTACAGCATAGTGGCTGGCTACAGGACTCGTTCTAAAAATCAGAAACACTAAGGGTTCATGTCCCTCAACATGATAAGGCTCAGCTTATCTCTTCTTTTCACTTGAAATGGCAGCCAATAAACTTCAGTATCTTTGGAATTATATCACATCATCCAGTAGAACTCTAAACCAGGAGAATTCCCCCCGCTCCAGGAATATCACTTTGTGGAAACTTTTGATAATTTCATAGCTGGGTAGGATCATAACTATTAATATATATGTATTTCCTAAGCTCCTGTACTACTTTCATACACTGCCACTTGATGTTCCACACTCACAGAAGGTTCTCACAGTTTTGTTTGGAATGTGAAGTAAATGGTGCTCCAGCCAACCAGCTGCTAACTGTCAAGTTTTCAGCTCCTGTCATTTGTTTGAAAAATGACAGTTGGGATCTGATTGGCTGTCGCACCATTTATCATACGCAACTAGTTTTATCATTCACAATGAGTTTTATCACTCGTTGATAAATGGACCCCTTAGTCTTTCACCCAATATCCCCAATTAAGATGCCCTGTCTCAGAGATCCACTTGGTTAGGATAAGATTTCAGTGATTTGCAGTTTGCTGTTGAGCTCAGATTCGGGGCCAGATGTACTAAACTTTGAAAAGTGATAAAGTAGAGAGTTATATTCTACCAGCCAACCAGCTGCTTACTGTCATTTTTGAAATAGGGCCTGTGACATGGCAGTTAGGAGCTGATTGGCTGGTACTTTATCACGCTCCACTTTATCACTTTTTAAGGCTTAGTACATGTGACCCTCAGACCTTTACTATCGCTGGTGTCATACCCTGGACATACTACATACATAGGCCCAAATGTACAGGGTGATTCAAAAGTCGCAGTACACCCTTTTGTTTCAAAAACTGTGCAGGAAATGGGAAAACTGAATACTCCAGTAAGGTATGGGTGAGGTGGGCTATCTTTAAGGGTATGTACCGAACATGGGCGCCATCTTGAAATCGGATATCTTGAATCTAAGTCAGTTTTCCCATTTCCTGCACAGTTTTTTAAATAAAAGGGTGTACTGCGACTTTGACAAGTGTGTGCTGCGACTTTTGAATCACCCTGTATTAAGTCTTAAAAAGTGATATAGTGGAGACGGATAAATGGGTCTCTTCATGAAGCAGTGAATAGTGTGGAGAAGTGAGCCAGTGGAGAAGTTGCCCATGGCAACCAATCAGCTGCTACATATAATTTTATAGAATGCACTTTATAAATGTTACATCAACGCTATCTGGTTGTCATGGGCAACTTTTTCACTGGCTCACTTCTCCACACTTGTCACTGCTTCATGAATAGACCCCAAAGAGTGATAAATGACCAGCCAATCAGCTTCCTGTCATGTCACAGGCTGTGTTTGAAAAATGACAGGAGCTGGTTGGCTCAGGGCTGGTACTTTATCACTCTTTATTAGTCACCACTTTATCGCTTTTTAAAGCTTTATACATTTTGGCCATGTTCCCACATACTGAGGGTACCCTTGTTTGGAAGAAAGAAGCCCACTCATGTGTGTTCACCAGAGAATAACGGGATGCAGTCAATTTACTTCCAATTGAAATCCCGACGGTCGAAATCTAGACAGCAATTGACCGACGGTCAAAATCCAGACAAGGTCAAAATCCCGACATGGACAAAATACCGACATTTAAAATACCAACAAGGTCAAAATGCCGACAGGTCAAAATACCGACATGATTTTTTCATTGAAACCGACTTGTTCATACTTTACCATCCCAGTGGACCTGGAGGGGGAATATAATAGTGCGCAGCGAGCCATGCAAGGGGACGCGGTACACTTATGTTGTGTCCGTGTCGACCTATGTCGACATACATACAAAAAAACACAATGAAAACCGCATGTCAGTATTTTGACATGTCGCCATTTTACATGTCGGTATTTTGACCGTGTCGGTATTTTCAATGTCGGGATTTTATCCATGTCGGGATTTTGACCTTGTCAGGATTTTGACCGTCGGTCAATTACTGTCGGGATTTCGATTGGAGGTATTTTATACCGATCCCGAGAATAACACCTGCACTGCAAAAAATCATTATGAAGTCCAAGGATAGGAGAGGTCCCCCCTACACACAATGGCTTCAATAAGCTCAGGGGTATCCTCTTTGAAAGAATGAGTAGCCACTTTCAAAATATTTGCCCCCTTAGTGGTTATTGTTGTCTGGGTAGACTGTCACTGCTGTGTGAGGAAATATATATATACAAATGAATGCTATTGTTTCAGTGTTACATTTGTGTGAGTACTGTACATATAAATGACTCATACTGTGTTGGATTGTGACCAAAGCAAAAATCTGCTAAATAAGCTCAGTCCAGGGGTGAAAGAAGCCTCAGCAGCAAAATAAAGGGAAAGGTTGTCTCTCAGGCAATGGAAATGAGTTCTGCTGGAATCACTTTTGTGGGTAGGACCACCCTGTTCTGGTTTCTGAATGTATTATGTGTTTACACTGCAAACGTCCATACTAATAATCAATATCGTTGTCAGAGATTGCACACCGCAGCAGATTAGCCTCACGACAACCACAACTGCAGCTGCTTCAACCTCTGATAACCTTGCAGGCACGCGAACACTCTTTTATGCAGGCATCCACATTTTTGGTGCACGCACAGGATTTAATTAAATGCATATTGTGTCCTAAATAACTTAGCTTGTGTCCTCCTCACAATAAGCTTATGTGCCTATAAAAGTGATCACTTGCATCTAAACCAGCCCACTGCAGATGCTATCCATTTGTCGGTGTTCAGTTTGTCATATTGCAGCATGTCAGCTGACACTGCTGCTGTAAGTAGCAGCCAGGGCACTCTCATAGATGGCTGACAAACATAATCCACAGATCACCTTCACTGCATCTTGTGGAAGTTATAGCTTTTCCCAAGTATGCCTTGGGTCCTTCTACGGCTTATCTCCCACAGTGTAACCTTTCGTAGTGTGCCCAACATGGCTGCCTCACTTGGTATGCTCATGGATGGAATGAAAAATACATGGGCCCGATGGTTATGTTGGGACCTTACTCACTGACATATTTACAATGGGTGCAGTGTGTGTATGGTGCACACTGGCCTCCTCCTCCCTTAAAACGCCCCTAACCCTACTCCTACCATTAGCTTGCTGCAACCACCCCGTTTTGTGCCATCTGCTCAAGTCGTCACCTATTTCATAGAGTAGTGTGCCCAAGATGGCTGCCTCACCTGGTACCTTTTGTGGGTGGTATATTTATAAAGAAATCATTTTTTTTACACTTTTTTCATTTTACGATCCAAGTGGACTACCATTGGGAATAGTAACATTGCCCGAAGCATAGCGAGCGAAGCCAGGTTCCCGGTCACTTTCCGAAGAAAATGACACCAATTTTTTTTTTTTACTTATGTTGACCTTTTTTGTGTTGACCTCATGACCATGTCGGCCTGTTTCAGGTGTCAACCTACTAACTGTTGACCAAGTTAGATATAATGACTGTCGACTTACTTAGGGTTGACCCAATGAACAACACTCCCTATTCTAATACTTTCCCAGTACACTAAAAATTTTAGTTTCCTTTACTGTACCAGGGAATAGCATGCTTCATTTCTACAGGACCTACATCCCGAAGCCTCCGAACCCACAGCATGGCAAGCGTAACGATTCCTCAAGGGGCTTCGTTGCGCTAACACCATCCCCCCCTCCCTCCCCGCCACCTTTCTTTGGCCGGGTTCCCGGCGTCGGGATGCTGACCACCGGGATCTTGGTCGCTGGTAAAACATATCCAATTGTGTACAATTATAGGCACCATACTACAAAAAGGATATCCTGGAACTAGAAAAGGTTCAGACGAGCGACCAAATTGATAAAGGGTATGGAGACTCTAGAATACGAGGAAAGGTTTGCGAGGCTAGGCATGTTTGCATTGGAAAAAAGGAGATTAAGAGTGGACATGGTTAACATTTACATATATACTGTATAAGGGGTCAATACACAGAGCTAGCGGGGGATTTCTTTTTGGTAAGATCATCAAAAAAGGCACGTAGACACCCGCTTATGTTGGAGGAGAGGAGATTTCACACAATGAGACGGAAATACTTCTTCACGGTAAGGACAATACGTATATGGAATTCCCTGCCTGAGAGAGTAGTAATGGTGGACTCGGTCACTACTTTTTAAAATGATGATAAATTCCTAATGGATAAGGCTATACAGGGTTATGGTGGTTAAATCATGTACCAGTGGCGCACCCAGGGGGGGTTTCCGAGTACCCAGAAACCCCCCTCCACTAAAAAAAAAAATTTTTTTTTTTTTTTTCTAGCTGCATGAGTATTATTAATGACTGTCTAGCGTCCTCTGCAGCCTGCTTTCTTCCTGGTGGCACTTGTAAGTGCAATAAAAGTTTACTTTATTTTAATTATAGTACATATATATCCATGTGCATACATATATACACATGTATATACATACATACAAACACACACACACACACACAATATATATATATACATGTGTATATATATGTGTACTGTATGTGTGTGTACATATATATATATATATATATATGTATGCATGTTTAATATGCTATGTATATGTGTATATGTGTGTGTGTGTATGTATGTGTGTGTATATATATATATATATATATATATATATATATATGTGTGTAGATATATGTATATACATATATATATATATATATATATATATACACACACACACACACACACACACTAGTTTTACGGACCCAGCATATACTGGGTCACCTCAGTCCCCACCCCCGTGATTGGCTCCGCCCAGTTCTGGAAACCCCCCCATGCAAATCCTGCGTTTGCCACTGTGTACTATAGTAATAAAAAAAACTGTATTTTAGTTTATGGCTAAACACTCACCACAGTTAAAAAATTTTTTAATAATAATCCAGTGTAGGAGACCACTAACAGGTTGAACTCAATGGACAAATTGTTTTTTTTCAACCTCAGAAGCCCCCTAAGATCACCTTTTCTGGATGTTAGTACCTAAAAAGACCTAGGGGGTAATTCCAAGTTGATCGCAGCAGGAATTCTGTTAGCAATTGGGCAAAACCATGTGCACTGCAGGGGGGGCAGATTTACCATGTGCAGAGAGAGTTAGATTTGGGTGTGGTGTGTTCAATCTGCAATCTAATTTGCAGTGTAAAAATAAAGCAGCCAGTATTTACCCTGCACAGAAATAAAATAACCCACCCAAATCTAACTCTCTCTGCAAATATTATATCTGCCCCCCCTGCAGTGCACATGGTTTTGCCCAACTGCTAAAAAATTTCCTGCTGCGATCAACTTGGAATTACCCCCCTAATTCTGTTACTTAAGATGAAACAATATACATTTTCAGCGAAAAATGTGGAATGAGTTTGCATATGTAATTCATATATACAGACGTGTCCTGTTTCAGACTTGCTGAATTTGCGCAACTGCCGGCTCCTGAGATTTGTGGGTATGAGTGCACGCGCCCGCAATCCATTCACTTCTATGGGAAAGCCATGGCTGCGAATGGATCTCAGTCTCCTGTGGCTTCGCGCATTGCGGGAGCAAACGTTGCAAGAAAGGAGCAGGACACATCTGTAATAAACACACTGAGTTTCACACATTATATGTTGCTTGGTTTAGTTTTATTTTCATACAACGTATAAAATTCCAAAAGTTACATTTTTAAAACTTAGAAAATCCTAAAACACAGACTGAAAAAACTACTTTTAGTTTCTTAGAGCCTAAAAATTCTGGGCCTAGTTATTACCCAAAACGTGTGCACCAACCCTGCATTATGCTTATTCTCCGCTCCAGGTTTTTTTTTTTTTTTTTACTATGTCTGTATTACTGTATTAATCTTTTGTACTATGGGCCTGATTCAGGTTGGATCGCATAAGCGATCAAAACCGCAGTTTCCCATTGGTTGGGAAACTGCGCATGTGCAGGACCTGATCTGCACATGTGCAGATCAGGTCCTGTGATCGCATCTCACTTATGCGACCGCCTCTGCCTGATTGAGGCGTTCATGGGTAGGTGCAGGGGCGGTTGGCGTTGCTGGAAAAGGGAGGCTTGTCGCCCCCATTGGCATTTTCCTGGGAGTGGCGAGGCTAAGGACTGTGTCCCAGACATAGTTTCCTTGGCATTGCAAGCCGCACTGTAACTGTCTGAGTAAGTACAGAATTACTCAGCTTGCAGTCACAGATCCAGAACTGCGTCGCGTAGAGATTGCAAATCAGGCAGTAGGTGGTATGCACCTTCTTCTGCATTTGCATTGCTAAGGATTGTATTTGCAAAGTTGACAAGCAGCTTTGCAAATGCAATCCTTACTGATTTAGGCCCTATGTGCTTTGTTTTTGATGCCTGTAAAGCGCCTTGAATCCTGTTGGAGAAAGAGCTCTACAGTATATAAATAAAATGATGATTATTATTATTACTACTAGCTGGAGTACCCAGCGTTGCCCGGGATTTTTAGAATGTCTGTTTAAAAAAATAAATGTCAATATTAAACACACAGCATAAACAGTGGCGTAACTAAGACATTTTTCTCCGCCAAGCCAAAAAATTCACCGGCGCCCTGCCCCCATAATTGGCACTAGTAAAGGGATGAACCTGCGCGCCAAAGGCGTGTGTGCCGCAAAAAAGGGTGTGGTTTGTTGGAATGGGCGTGGCTACACATAAAGGGGTGTGGCATTGCAGGAAAAGACTACCTTATACCCCAGTTTTGCAACCTGCACGCCCAGACGTTAGCCACCACAGGAAAGAAAAATAATCCTGATTCATGCCCCTTACATTATTTGTCATTTTTCCTCCGTATAGTAATGCCCAGTATACATTATGCCACATACTGCAATGGCCCTTAGACATTATGCCACACACAATAATGCACATAACACAATATGCACACACCATAATGCCCCCGACACATTATGCCACACACCGTAATGCCCCCGGCACATTGACAGGAATCGCAATGCCCGTTATACATTATGCTACACACTGCAATGCCCCTGATACATTATAGCACATACAATGTCTGTAACACATTATGACACATACCACAATGCCCGTGATATAGTATACCACACACCGTAATGCCTGACACATTATGACACACACCGCAATGTCCGTGATACATTATGCCACACACTGCAATGACCCTGAGACATTATACCACATGCCACAATGCCCGTGATATAGTATACCACACACCGTAATGCCTGTGACACATACCACAATGCCCGTCATACCCTATGCCACACACCGCAATGCCCGTTATACATTATGCCACACTGCAATGCCCCTGAGACATTATACCACATACCACAATGCCCGTGATATAGTGTGCCACACACCTGTGACACATTAGGACACACACCGCAATGTCCGTGATACATTATGCCACACATCGCAATGCCCATTACACATTAAGTCCTACAGTAAAGCTTCTAATTACTTTTAAATTACCTGCTCGTTGCCAGGGGTTTCATGCTCTTGGTTCCATGCACGGTGCCAGGGGTTTTCATGCTCAGGGTGCCATGCTTATTGCCAGGGGTTTCATGCACTGGGTGTCATGCTAGTTGCCAGGGGTTTCATGCTCTTGGTTCCATGCACGGTGCCATGGGTTTTCATGCTCAGGATGTCATGCTCGTTGCCAGGGGTTTCATGCCCTGGGTGTCATGCTCGTTGCCAGGGGTTTCATGTACTAGGTGTCATGCTCGTTGTCAGGGGTTTCATGCACTGGGTGTCATGCACGTTGCTAGGGGGTAATGCTTGTTGCTAGGGCTGTGTTCCCAGTGCCAGATATTCCCCCACAGTGCCAGGTACACACATGTCCCCAGTGCCAAATATGCCCCCCCCCCCAAGTGCCAGGTACACATATATCCCCCAGTGTCACATATGCCCCCTCAGTGCCACATATGCCCCCCCCCCCAAGTGCCAAATATGCTCTCCCTCCCCCAGTGGCAGGTACAGCTCCCCCCGCTGTTTTGTGAAGGAGGTACACGGAGGGCACAGTGCGCGCCTCTTCTGTGTCCCTCCTGCGTCTCCGGCGTGTCTGTTAAATGAAGTGCCGGTTCGTGAGCCAATCAGAGCTCACGAACGGGCACTTCATTCAATAGACACGCCGGAGACGCAGGAGGGACACAGGAGAGGCTCGCGCTGTGCCCTCTGTGTCCCTCCTTCACAGCAGCGGCTAGGGAAGGAGGGAGACAGCAGATTGACGGCTCGTCCGCATGTCAATCTGCGCTAAATCAGTGGCGGCGCCCCCCGCAGCCCTGCGCCTCCAAGCCACCGCGAGGGCTGCGGGGCAGTAGTTACGCCACTGAGTATAAATAACATTGTAGATGGCTGAATACCCGTGCTTTGCTACGGGATGAGGATGGTAAATTAGAATGATAGTTGTTTGTTAATTTACGTTGGATGGAGATCTAGTATATAGGCTTAGTTTGCTTCCCTGACGCACTTTGTGTAGTGGCCGGACCCCTTTTTGGTCCCCCCAAGAGACCCTGCTCTTCCCACTATACAACTCTGTCTGTGGCTTCCTGCTGCCTCCATTCCCCTCCTCACATCATGTCAGTGCCCCTGTCAAATTATCGATTTTTTTTACAGTTTCTTATATAGCGCAGCACATTATGTATCGCCTGATATACTCTGTGCTGCTGGGGGACCGTGCTACTTCCACTATATCTCTCAGTGTGTGGGTTTATTATACCTGCATTCCCCTCCTCACATCATGTCACATGCAGCCCTGTCATCACTGACATATCATGCATGTCCTGATATAGTGTGTGCTGCTGGCCCACCGCTAGGGGTGCTAGTGGTGTGTTACCCCCACAGTGTTTGTTCCCAGAGTGTAAGTCATATGTGTAGCAAGTTTGGTATAAATTGCTCCAGGTATTCCAGAGTTATACTGTCTGAAAAACTCTGTGCTGCTGCCTCACCCCTAGGGGTGCTAGGGGTGTCTTACCCCCACAGTGTTTGTTTCCAGCTTGTAAGTCATATGTGTACCAAGTTAGTTGTAAATTGGTCCAGGCATTCGGGAGTTATGCTGTCTCCTGAAATACTCTGTGCTGTTGTCCCACCCCTAGGGGTTTCTAACCCCCACAGAGTTTGTTCCCAGATTGTAAATCAGATGTGTACCAAGTTTGGTGTAAAATGCTCCAGGCCTTCCACAGTTATGCTGTCTGCTGACATACTCTGTGCTGCTGTCCCACCCCTAGGGGTGCTAGGGGTGTCTGACCACCACAGTGTTTGTTTTCACAGTGAAAGTCCAAATTTTTGAGTACATTGCTCGAGCAACTCCGGAGTTATGCAGTCTCCTGATATACTCTGTGTTGCTGCTGTCCCCCCCCCCCCCCCCCCCCAGGGGTGCTAGGGATTTCTGATTGTTTTAGTTGCCTCCGACGTGTTTTAATATGCTCGTATGTAAAATTTCACGATTTTCGCTTAAAGACAGACAGAAGGACGGATTTTCGCCTTTATATAGTAGTTTATGAGGATTATCGCTGTACTGTGTAAGACATATTTTCCATATGTTTCCTGACATGTTCTTTCCACATTCACAGCTACAGCTTATTACATCTACAAAAGCATAATAAATGACTTGTGTTGTTCCATGTTGTCTTCCTTATGTGTCTCAAACAGATGGAAAATAAATGGAAGAAATAATGTCCAAATTCATGAACCATTACTGAGACAGGTTATTTGTTGTTTTTCGGGGCAGGAACTGTATTTTCCTTTTTTCCCACCTGTACATTTGCATTTATTTTAATAAATAAACTATGAATAAACTGACTCAATAGTATAAGTGGCACCAGCTGGCAGTGAGATGATGTTGCACAGGGTATTCGGATGATAGACCCACCAGATGAGGTCACCTGGACGTTGGTTGGTGGGCCTATATTATTTTGTCCAAAAATTATGCCAAGCACCTTTATTTTGCTCTATGTTAGATTGCAGAGTTTATTATAAGTATTCTTAGCAATGCTTAGTACTATAGATCTTTTGTACCTGTCAATATAATGCATGTCGACCATATGGTGTTGACCTATTGAATGTCTATCTCATTCTACAGTGTCTAGGTAGACATTCAATAGGTCAACATCTTGGAGGGCTGCTAATTCAAGCTGAAGGAGTCTTTGCCTTCAAGTGCAATCTATGTTATTTTACAGAGTTTATTATAATTATTCTGATTAACAGTGTTTAGTAGGGTTACGGTCGTTAGGTTGACACAACTTAGGTCGACACTCATTAGGTCGACACTGAAGGGCAACAATGCCATTAGGTCGACATGGCCGTTAGGTCGACATGTACTAGGTCGACGGGTCAAAAGGTCAGCATGAGTTGTTTTTTTAAAAATTCTTTAATTTTTGGGATTTTTTCATACTTAACGATCCACGTGGACTGCGATTGGAACGGTAATCTGTAACGGGAAACCTTGCCCGAAGCATGCGAGGGGACACGGTGCAATAATTTGGGTTCCCAAAACAGTCAACAACCTCATGTCCACCTTTTGACCTGTCATCCTAGTACATTTCGACCTAATGGCAATGTCGACCTTCAGTGGTCGACCTAATGAGTGTCGACCCAACGACCCACACCTGTTTAGTACTATAGAGTGTGCATCTGCATTTTCTTTCTGTGTGGAGCTACAAGTCTCAGCATGATGGCAGCTCTCATTTTGTTTGGAATTAGGGTGCACAGTCCAAGCCCCCCATATATTCTATATTGCGTAAAAAAGGCATGGTACTGAAGTCCATTAATGGTTCTTGGTTGATGTTTGTAGACCTCAGCTGTCAGATTGCCCCGCTGGCTGTGTAAAGGTTTCTCATGAAGCTGATGAGGATTGTCTCTGCCAGTAGCAAATTCTGCTGTTAATGTAGCCAGATAAATGAGAGTAAGCTTCTTTTAGAAATTGTAACAATAACGCTGGAAATGACTCACCAAGTGATGCGAAATTTCAGAAAAGACTATAATGTGTATCACGAATGAAGGCCACCATCTGGATGATATCATATTCATAATCACTTTTATATTATGTACTAACATTTTTTTTTTTAATCGTGATTTTTATTTTGGAGGAGGAAATACAATTCAGCTGTATAAAGCATTACAAATATATAAACAATAAACATATGACCGGAAGGTCGGTGAGAATACAGACATGTAAAATTTCTCCAAGAAAGTAATAATAAAGAAAAAAGAAAAAGAAAAAGAGAGGAAAAAAAAAAAAAGAGCGTGTGAAGTATTCAACGTCATACATAAAGATTAGAGACTCAAGTAGTGAGGCATTTTCGGAGGGTGAGAGGATATGAGAACAGAAAAAGGGGAGTGGGGTTCCGAGCTATAATAGAGACCGGAAATACTTTGCGAGGCAGATAGGAAGACTATGTAGAAAGGGAGGAACAGAAAAGAAAAATCCAGTGATGTAGAGGAAAGAAGAAAATAATGAAAAGGAAGAGGTTCTCTAAAGAGTCGGGGGTCTGAGAGGCAGAGAGGAAATGAGGAGAGGGAGAGAGGGGAGAGATTGAAGAGAGAAAAAAAAGGGAGGGGGGGGGAAATAATAGTTATAGAGCTGGATCTATAATTAGTTTAATCCAGGAAGGGGTTGGTCATGGTGTCTATACCAGGGGAGCCAGATAGAGTGGAATTTTTGTACTGTGTTTTGGCGTAGACTGGTAATGTACTCCATGTTTGCGACAAACCAGATTCTATTTGTAAATGCCTGACGGTTGGGAGCTTTGGGATTCTTCCAATTACGTGCTATTTGAAATTTAGCTGCGCAGGAGATGAAAATGATCAGGTTTTTTGACTCTTTAGAAATGCAATCGGGTGGTGTGCAAAGGAGGAGGTTCGCGGGTGAAAGAGGCGCTGGCAAATCAATTAGTTGAGAGAGGAGCTTGCGGACCATCATCCAATATTGAGCAATCACCGGGCAGGTCCACCAAATATGATAAAACGTGCCTACTTGGCCGCAGCTCCTCCAGCAAAGGTTGGAGGTGTCAGGGTAGATCCTATGCAACCGATCTGGTACCAAATACCAACTTGTGTAAATTTTGTAAGAGTTTTTGCGAATGGCCACGCTGATGGAGCATTGTGAAATCGCAGTGCGAGCCGTGTCCCAACCTTCCTCCCCAAGGTGATACCCTAAATCCGCTTCCCATGCTAGCTCATGCGGTTCAAGAGGGGGAGATTCAGGGTTGAGGGTGGTTTTGTAGAGAAGAGAGATAGTGCCCCTGTCGGTAGAGTTGTAGATGCAAAGTCTCTCAAGAGGTGAGGGGACCGGTAGAGGGAATAGTAAGTGCAGAGAAGAGAGAAAATGGCGGATTTGTAGATATTGATAAAACAGAGAGTTGGGTAGATCATATGTAGTTTGCAAATTGGAGAATGATTTAATGGAGTGTGTCCCTGTGAAATGGTGGATTCTAGTAATACCTGCCGATATCCAAGGGCGGGCCATTCCTTGGGAGAATCCCGGGAGAAATGCTGGGTTGCTCCAGATGGGAGTGAAAGGGGAGGCATGGGTGTACAGTTTTAATTTTTTGTTCTGGTTTTGCCAATGTTTAAGTGACAATTCTATTGTGGGTGAGAGGCAGCAGGGTGGGGAGCGTTGTTTTCTAGGGAGCCAAGGCAAGTAAGAGATCGATGGGACTCCCATTAGGACACTCTCCAGATCAACCCATCTCTTGGTATGCTTTGGGACATGCCAGGCAACCATTTGGCTCAACATGGTCGCATCATAATAACGCTGAAGGATGGGGAGGCCTAGACCACCGTTCCGGGAGTGTTTAGCTAAGATATCCCGCTGGATTCTAGGCTTTTTATGGTTCCATATGAATTTACACAAAGAAGATTGGAGAGTATTAAGAGTCCGGGGGGGTATCGAGATTGGAAGCGTCTGGAACAAGAATAGAAGTTTGGGGAGGGCGTTCATTTGGGCTGGGAGCACAACAAGCCCCTCGCTGCGCTCGCGTGGAAGTAGACCCTGTTGGTCGGCATGCCGGCCATCGGGATTGTGAGGAGGCAGGATTTAGGCCGCACATAACTGCAACCCCCTTTTAACATTTGCTGTTTAACTGTTAACCATATTAAACTGTTCACACACTTCGGCCGGGATGTAATGAAGTTTAGTTCGGCAGCTGTGCAGGATGCTGGCTGAACTCGGGCGTTTTTTGCTCCTTTAATAAAACGTCTGAGTTTAGCCGGCATCCCGCATGGTCGTTGATCTCCAACTTCATTACATCCCGCCCCTCCTCTGGTAATAGAAAGGAATAGAAGATGGCATTGGTTATGGTGACAATAATGTACTTTTAATCACTAGCTTGTGCACTATTTATAAATATTTGAATGAGTTTTCAAGCCTTAAATGTTCATTTTAAGTGTGTATTTAATGTAATACGTTGTGCGTTGATTTTTATTGCTATCATTTAAATGATATTGTGCATGAAATAGGACACAAGGGAAGTTTACTAATATAGTTAAAATACATAATTAGCATCAATTTATATTCATTTTAATTGACCCTTTCCAGCTGTACCTGAGCTTGTTATATGTGTTACTGACTAGATGAATGTTTCTGCACTACAACTACCAGCCACTGTTATGCATTCCTCCCAAGTTTATAGCTATTCAAATCATATCTCCCAAATGTCCAATCTGCAGAACAGAATTGTCTGCCTCAAATTGGGAATGTCCTGCCTTTAGTTAGGACCGTTGGGATTTATTGTAGGTATTACATAATTAGTATAGTTAGTGAATGTAAAGAAATAGGGATATTTCCAATTACACATAGTTCCAGGCACAAATCTATAAAAACTAGGAATGCCAGTGGAAATTGGGCACAGCAACTATGAACGTTGTATTGTATTCAGACACAAGGGTATCTGTCCGTCAGGGGGTTTCTGGGTATTAAAAAATGGCTAATATTTTTTCAAAAAATTCCCCCATATCTTGTCGATTTTTTTAAGATCAAATTATGTAAATAAATATACCTATTAAAATACCTATTAAAACCAAATTCAGTATAATTATATGGTCAAATATGTTAATAAAATTATACTGAACTGGAATTAATTAGCAAAATAGGTATTATCTACATAATTTGATAATTTAAAAAAAATTCCACAATTACGGTGACATTTTTGGATAGGAAGATCAGCCAGCAGCAGGGTGCTGTCCATATAATGGCCCATGACTCACTGCTGGCTGGGCGAGAGCAGGGGGAGACATGTCAGCCCAGGCTGGTGAGCGATGCTGTTAGGATCACCTTGCAGCCACCCCCGTGTAGCCCCTGATCCCCCTGTATTTGCGCTGTCATATGCGAAAACACTGTATTTATGCATTTTTGCGCATCTCTGGACGATTCTGAGTGTTGCAGACTGGGAACTGGGCAGTAAAACTATGGCAACGCTTGAAAAATTTGTCTCATGTAAGTGCTGTGGGCATGTAGATTAAGTTCCGTGCTATTCTTTAGTCTGCGTACAACCATGGGAAGCCTATTTTTGACTATCTTGTGCACCCAGCATTTGTCAGGTGACAGTGGTGATACTGCGGATGGCATTCATGGCTGTGGATGGCTTAATAGTGTTCGGTGCCGCTTCCCGCTTTCAGCCATACAGATTCTTGCATTAGCCCTATGGAATCCTGCATTAGCATAAGGTAGTAAATGTGGCTCTGCAGCATACACGCAGATTTTCTGGCTGCTCCAGGAGGGAGCAGCCAGGTAGGCTCAACAGGGGGTTTTGCTTCTGAAAAGGGGGAGCTCCAGGGGCATAAAGACAGGATTGCATCATTGCAGTCCCCCCCCCCCCCCCCCTGCTATACAGTGCCAGCAATTACTGACATTGTAAAATAGGGGGCGGGTCATGATGATGCAATTCAGCACAAATCACGTGATCACCTCCCAATTTTCCACTGGACGTGGGCAGTTGCTGGGGTGAGCAGGGGACAATAAGCCCCTTTATGTGAAACATCAAGACAGCCCTAGCTGTAGTTCAGAGGCAGATCTGCAGGCTGTCAGCAAAGCCATCATTTTACAATTGCTTGAACAACAGCGTGATTATCAGGGCCGACGCAGTGTCATTATCAGGTGCCATGTTTCAGACCATACTCTGTAGATCTAGCCATATATACAGAATGTGCTTTACTAATCAGCATTAAATCGCAATTATGGAGCTCATTGGGGGTAATTCAGACCTGATTGCTAGGCAGCGATTTTTGCACTGCTGCGATCAGATACTCGCCGCCTACAGGGGGAGTGTATTTCCTCTGTGCATGTGTGCGATCGCATGTGTAGCAGATCTGTACAAACTGATTTTGTGCAGTCTCTGCGCAGCCCAGGACTAACTCAGCCGCTGCGATCACATCAGCCTGTCTGGGAGCGGAATTGACGTCAGGAACCCTCCATGCACACGCATGGACACGCCTGCGTTTTTCCAGACACTCCCTGAAAACGGTCAGTTGACACCCACAAACGCCTTCTTCCTGTCAATCTCCTCGCGATCGCCCGTGCGAATGGATCAGTCGCACAAACCCATTGCTGAGCGGCGATCCGCTTTGTACCCGCGCAACGCGCCTGCGCATTGCGGTGCATGCGCAGTTTGGCTCTGATCGCCCGCTGTGCAAAAACGCAGCCTAGCGATCAGGTCTGAATTACCCCAATTGTACATTACCTAAAATGTCCTTAGTTTCCAAGTGCACTATGATGATGTACAGTGGTCATGTTGGGTAGGTGTAGTGTCATATAGCTTATACCCCTTTCACACTTCCATAAATATCCTGGGTTATTGCAAGTAAATGCGCAGCAACCCGGGATATTGTGCAGCGTGGAAGCACCCTGTTGAAATTACCTGGGTTGAGCGACCCGTCATTTCAACCTGGGTAGTGAGCAGAGCTGAACACGGGTATCCATGGTCGATGCGATCTGAAACCTGTTCACACCATAGGAAGAGCCAGCGCTTGGAGATGATGTCACCTCCAAGCGCTGGCTGGGGATGCGTCGGTGGTGACATCACCAACCCGGCAATAAGCTGCCAGTCTGAAAGGGTTCTCAGGCGGGTCACCACCGAGAAGGACCCGTGTACAAAATCCTGGGTGTGACTCGGCAATGCAGTGTGAAAGGGGTATAACAGACAGTAATACAAGGGGTGTGGTATGGTTTGCCGGCGGTCGGGGTCCCGGCGACCATCATACCGGCGCCGGAATCCCGACCGCCGGCATATGTACCGATGAGCGAGCGCAAATGAGCCCCTTGCGGGCTCGAGGCGCTCACCACGCTGCAGGCACGGTGGCGCGCTACGTGCGCCACGCTATCTATTCTCCCTCCAGAGGGGTCGTGGACCCCCAAGAGGGAGAAAAGATGTCGGTATGCCAGCAGTTGGGATTCCGGTGCTGGTATGGTGGTCGCCGGGAGCCTGGCCACCGGCAACCTGAAGACCACCCAATACATGTACATTATGATCACACCCAGTGTTCAAGTCATGTTGGTGTTCTGTGTCTTTTTACAGAAACTCACACATTTGTCATGTCAGAAGTCGGAGTAACAATACCAAGCTAGATGTGTCACAAGAATAATATATGGTGGCTTCAGAGGTGGGGCTGCAGCGCAGTCCAAAATTCAAGTAGGGGAGCCACATCAACTGCCTGTGAGTCCCGGGTGGCGATATTTGGCAGTGTTTGGGGTGGCAGTAGGTGTGGTTCCCCTATATGAATCTTGGAATATGCTGCAGCCCCATATCTGGAGCCATCACTGAATTTTGTGGATAATACATTGCAGGTTATAAAATATGGGAACCATTTCTCAAATGTAAGGCTGGGCACACACCACACAGTTATGTTGGTGGACCCACCGACGTATAGACCGAGTGGTCGATCCAGGCAAGTATACATACTTACTGAATAGCCACGCTATGTGTCGTTCTCCTCCTGCAGCTGGTGTGGCATTTTAATTTGCCCGCCCAGCTGTGGTGTCGGGAGATAGCTCATACACACAGCCAGATGCGGCGATGTGTCTGTAGATATATCATTAATCAACTGTGCCACACAGTCATCGCGATATGTCTCTGAATAACGTAGTTCACAGATGTACACACCCGACGAAGGGCTCGCTATATATCGGCCGATATATCGCCTATGGTGTCCCCAGCTTTAGTGAAACAAATTGGTTGTTGGTTATTATTTAAACATACTGTACTCATATTTATTAAGAACCTCTGTGTACAAGACACAATATTAAAAAATATTTTACTCAAACCAGATTATCTTTAATCGTGATTGTGGATGAATTTACGACCGTAGTTTAGATTAAAATGGCGCACTGTGGAATAGTACCACATACCCAACCTCTATTGGGGTTATTCAGAGATGTTAGCAAAACCCTGTTACACTGCAGGTGGGGCAGATGTGCAGAGAGAGTTAGGTTTGGGTGGGTTATATTGTTTCTCTGACGTCCTAAGTGGATGCTGGGGACTCCGTCAGGACCATGGGGAATAGCGGCTCCGCAGGAGACAGGGCACAAAACTAAAGCTTTAGGATCAGGTGGTGTGTACTGGCTCCTCCCCCTATGACCCTCCTCCAAGCCTCAGTTAGGTTTTTGTGCCCGTCCGAGCAGGGTGCAATCTAGGTGGCTCTCTTAAGGAGCTGCTTAGAAAAAGTTTTTAGGTTTACTATTTTCAGTGAGTCCTGCTGGCAACAGGCTCACTGCATCGAGGGACTTAGGGGAGAGAAGTTCAACTCACCTGCGTGCAGGATGGATTGGCTTCTTAGGCTACTGGACACCATTAGCTCCAGAGGGAGTCGGAACACAGGTCTCACCCTGGGGTTCGTCCCGGAGCCGCGCCGCCGACCCCCCTTGCAGATGCTGAAGATTGAAGGTCCAGAAACCGGCGGCAGAAGGCTCTTCAGTCTTCTTGAAGGTAGCGCACAGCACTGCAGCTGTGCGCCATTGTTTGTCACACACTTCTCACCAACGGTCACGGAGGGTGCAGGGCGCTGCTGGGGGCGCCCTGGGCAGCAATGTAAATACCTTTTATGGCTAAAAAATACATCACATATAGCCCTTGAGGCTATATGGATGTATTTAACCCCTGCCAGATATTACAAACTACGGGAGAAAAGCCCGCCGGAATAGGGGGCGGGGCTTATTCTCCTCAGCACACAGCGCCATTTTCCTGCTCAGCTCCGCTGTGAGGAAGGCTCCCAGCACTCTCCCCTGCACTGCACTACAGAAACAGGGTAAAACAGAGAGGGGGGGCACATTTTATGGCGATATTTTATATATTTAAGCTGCTATAAGGATACAACACTTATATAAGGTTGTTCCCATATATATTATAGCGCTTGGGTGTGTGCTGGCAAACTCTCCCTCTGTCTCCCCAAAGGGCTAGTGGGGTCCTGTCTTCGATAAGAGCATTCCCTGTGTGTCTGCTGTGTGTCGGTACGTGTGTGTCGACATGTATGAGGACGATGTTGGTGTGGAGGCAGAGCAATTGCCGGTAATGGTGATGTCACCCCCCAGGGAGTCGACACCGGAATGGATGGCTTTGTTTATGGAATTACGTGATAATGTCAGCACATTACAAAAATCAGTTGACGACATGAGACGGCCGGAAAACCAGTTGGTACCTGCCCAGGCGTCTCAGACACCGTCAGGGGCTGTAAAACGCCCTTTACCTCAGTCGGTCGACACAGACCCAGACACGGACACTGAATCTAGTGTCGACGGTGAAGGAACAAACGTATTTTCAAGTAGAGCCACACGTTATATGATCACGGCAATGAAGGAGGCTTTGCATATCTCTGATACTGCAAGTACCACAAAAAGGGGTATTATGTGGGGGGTGAAAAAACTACCTGTAGTTTTTCCTGAATCAGAGGAATTGAATGATGTATGTGATGAAGCGTGGGTTAACCCAGATAGAAAAGTGCTAATTTCAAAAAAGTTATTGGCATTATACCCTTTCCCGCCAGAGGTTAGGGCGCGCTGGGAAACACCCCCTAGGGTGGATAAGGCGCTCACACGCTTATTAAAACAAGTGGCGTTACCGTCTCCTGATACGGCCGCCCTCAAGGATCCAGCTGATAGGAGGCTGGAAACTACCCTAAAGAGTATATACACACATACTGGTGTTATACTGCGACCAGCCATCGCCTCAGCCTGGATGTGCAGTGCTGGGGTGGTCTGGTCGGATTCCCTGACTGAAAATATTGATACCCTGGATAGGGACAGTATTTTATTGACTATAGAGCAATTAAAGGATGCTTTTCTTTATATGCGAGATGCTCAGAGGGATATTTGCACTCTGGCATCGAGAGTAAGTGCGATGTCCATATCTGCCAGAAGAAGTTTATGGACGCGACAGTGGTCAGGTGATGCGGATTCCAAACGACATATGGAAGTATTGCCGTATAAAGGGGAGGAATTATTTGGCGTAGGTCTATCGGATCTGGTGGCCACGGCAACTGCCGGAAAATCCACCTTTTTACCTCAGACCCCCTCCCAACAGAAAAAGACACCGTCTTTTCAGCCGCAGTCCTTTCGGTCCTATAAGAACAAGAGGGCAAAAGGACAGTCATATCTGCCCCGGGGCAGAGGAAGGGGTAAGAGAGGGCAGCAAGCAGCCCCTGCCCAGGAACAGAAGCCCTCCCAGGGTTCTGCAAAGCCCTCAGCATGACGCTGGGGCTGTACAAGCGGACTCAGGAGCGGTGGGGGGTCGACTCAGGAATTTCAGCGCACAGTGGGCTTGCTCACAGGTGGACCCTTGGATCCTGCAGGTAGTATCTCAGGGTTACAGGTTGGAATTCGAGAAGTCTCCCCCTCGCCGGTTCCTAAAGTCTGATTTGCCAACGTCTCCCTCAGACAGGGCGACGGTATTGGAAGCCATTCACAAGCTGTTTTCTCAGCAGGTGATAGTCAAGGTACCCCTCCTACAACAGGGAAAGGGGTATTACTCCACGCTATTTGTGGTACCGAAGCCGGACGGCTCGGTAAGACCTATTCTAAATCTGAAATCTTTGAACCTGTACATACAAAAATTCAAGTTCAAGATGGAATCACTCAGAGCAGTGATAGCGAATCTGGAAGAAGGGGACTTTATGGTGTCCCTGGACATAAAGGATGCTTACCTGCATGTCCCAATTTGCCCTTCACATCAAGGGTACCTCAGGTTCGTGGTGCAAAACTGTCATTATCAGTTTCAGACGCTGCCGTTTGGATTGTCCACGGCACCTCGGGTCTTTACCAAGGTAATGGCCGAAATGATGATTCTTCTGCGAAGAAGAGGCGTATTAATTATCCCTTACTTGGACGATCTCCTGATAAGGGCAAGGTCCAGAGAACAGCTGGAGGACGGAGTAGCACTAACCCAAGTAGTGCTGCAACAACACGGGTGGATTCTGAATTTTCCAAAATCTCCGTTGACCCCGACAACACGTCTGCTGTTCCTGGGAATGATTCTGGACACGGTTCAGAAAAAGGTGTTTCTTCCGGAGGAGAAAGCCAAGGAGTTATCCGAACTTGTCAGGAACCTCCTAAAACCAGGAAAAGTGTCTGTGCATCAATGCACAAGAGTCCTGGGAAAGATGGTGGCTTCTTACGAAGCAATTCCATTCGGCAGATTCCACGCACGAACTTTTCAGTGGGATCTGCTGGACAAATGGTCCGGATCGCATCTGCAGATGCATCAGCGGATAACCTTATCGACACGGACAAGGGTGTCTCTTCTGTGGTGGTTGCAGAGTGCTCATCTGTTAGAGGGCCGCAGATTCGGCATACAGGACTGGGTCCTGGTGACCACGGATGCCAGTCTGAGAGGCTGGGGAGCGGTCACACAGGGAAGAAACTTCCAGGGAGTATGGTCAAGCCTGGAGATGTCTCTTCATATAAATATACTGGAGCTAGGAGCAATTTACAATGCTCTAAGCCTGGCAAAACCCCTGCTTCAGGGTCAGCCGGTGTTGATCCAGTCGGACAACATCACGGCAGTCGCCCACGTAAACAGACAGGGCGGCACAAGAAGCAGGAGAGCAATGGCAGAAGCTGCAAGGATCCTTCGCTGGGCGGAAGATCATGTGATAGCACTGTCAGCAGTGTTCATTCCGGGAGTAGACAACTGGGAAGCAGACTTCCTCAGCAGACACGATCTACACCCGGGAGAGTGGGGACTTCATCCAGAAGTCTTCCACATGATTGTGAACCGTTGGGAAAAACCAAAGGTGGATATGATGGCGTCTCGCCTCAACAAAAAACTGGACAGGTATTGCGCCAGGTCAAGAGACCCTCAGGCAATAGCTGTGGACGCTCTGGTAACACCGTGGGTGTACCAGTCAGTGTATGTGTTTCCTCCTCTGCCTCTCATACCCAAAGTACTGAGAATTATACGGCAAAGGGGAGTAAGAACGATACTCGTGGCTCCGGATTGGCCAAGAAGAACTTGGTACCCGGAACTTCAGGAGATGCTCACGGAAAATCCGTGGCCTCTACCTCTAAGACGGGACCTGATTCAGCAGGGACCGTGTCTATTCCAAGACTTACCGTGGCTGCGTTTGACGGCATGGCGGTTGAACGCCGAATTCTAAAGGAAAAAGGCATTCCAGAAGAGGTCATTCCTACACTGGTTAAAGCCAGGAAGGAGGTGACTGCACAACATTATCACCGCATTTGGAGAAAATATGTTGCGCGGTGTGAGGCCAGGAAGGCCCCCACGGAGGAATTTCAACTGGGTCGATTCCTACATTTCCTGCAAACAGGATTGTCTATGGGCCTCAAATTGGGGTCCATTAAGGTTCAAATTTCGGCCCTGTCGATTTTCTTCCAGAAAGAATTGGCTTCAGTTCCTGAAGTCCAGACTTTTGTAAAAGGAGTACTACATATACAGCCCCCGGTTGTGCCCCCAGTGGCTCCGTGGGACCTGAATGTAGTTTTGGATTTTCTCAAATCCCATTGGTTTGAGCCACTCAAATCGGTGGATTTGAAATATCTTACATGGAAAGTAACCATGCTACTGGCCCTGGCTTCAGCCAGGAGAGTATCAGAATTGGCGGCTTTATCGTATAAGAGCCCATATCTGATTTTCCATTCGGACAGGGCAGAACTGCGGACGCGTCCTCAGTTTCTGCCTAAGGTGGTGTCAGCGTTTCACCTGAACCAGCCTATTGTGGTGCCTGCGGCTACTAGCGATTTGGAAGATTCCAAGTTGCTGGACGTTGTCAGGGCATTGAAAATATACATTTCAAGGACGGCTGGAGTCAGAAAATCTGACTCGCTGTTTATACTGTATGCACCCAACAAGCTGGGTGCTCCTGCTTCTAAGCAGACGATTGCTCGTTGGATTTGTAGCACAATTCAACTTGCACATTCTGTGGCAGGCCTGCCACAGCATAAATCTGTCAAGGCCCATTCCACAAGGAAGGTGGGCTCATCCTGGGCGGCTGCCCGAGGGGTCTCGGCATTACAACTCTGCCGAGCAGCTACGTGGTCGGGGGAGAACACGTTTGTAAAATTCTACAAATTTGATACCCTGGCTAAAGAGGACCTGGAGTTCTCTCATTCGGTGCTGCAGAGTCATCCGCACTCTCCCGCCCGTTTGGGAGCTTTGGTATAATCCCCATGGTCCTGACGGAGTCCCCAGCATCCACTTAGGACGTCAGAGAAAATAAGATTTTACTTACCGATAAATCTATTTCTCGTAGTCCGTAGTGGATGCTGGGCGCCCATCCCAAGTGCGGATTGTCTGCAATACTTGTACATAGTTATTGTTACAAAAAAATCGGGTTGTTATTTGTTGTGAGCCGTCTGTTCAGAGGCTCCTACGTTTGTCATACTGTTAACTGGGTTTAGATCACAAGTTATACGGTGTGATTGGTGTGGCTGGTATGAGTCTTACCCGGGATTCAATATCCTTCCTTATTGTGTACGCTCGTCCGGGCACAGTATCCTAACTGAGGCTTGGAGGAGGGTCATAGGGGGAGGAGCCAGTACACACCACCTGATCCTAAAGCTTTAGTTTTGTGCCCTGTCTCCTGCGGAGCCGCTATTCCCCATGGTCCTGACGGAGTCCCCAGCATCCACTACGGACTACGAGAAATAGATTTATCGGTAAGTAAAATCTTATTTTCTGTGCAGGGTAAATACTGGCTGCTTTATTTTTACACTGCAATTTCAGTTTGAACACATCCCACCCAAATCTACTGTGAGGTACACAGATCTATCACAGACCGCTGAGCACACATCTCTTCCCCCGCTCAGCACAGCACGATGTGTGCTGAGGGGGGGGGGGGGGGGGGGGACCGCTCATTTCACCCAGCTGTGAAATGAGGTGATCTCACTAGATTGGGCATGCATGCCCAATCTAGAGCTGGCGATAGCGACGCGCTGTCGCCGGCATCCCTACACATGGAGCGATGTGGTCTTAATTTCTAAGCAATCTAGTCAGGTTGCTTAGAAATTAAGTGAACATCGGTCCGTGTGTACCCCCCTTAACTCTCTCTGCACGTTATATCTGCCCCACCTGCAACCAGTGCAACATGGTTTGCCCATTAGTGTGCTTTTTTGGTTTGCTGAAACTCTGAATACCCCCCATGACCTCACATCTTAGACTGACCTTTTCTATTTCCCTCCTACAATACTTCTGAGTTTAGCCTCAGTCATGGCTTAAAATAATCTTAAAAATAATGGGGTATTGTTTTCTTTTTGTTTTTTTACCTGTCTAAAATACACCTAAAAGCACACTTCTCTTCGATGTGCAACTGGAAGGAGCAAAATTACTTCATTTAAACATATCAGAAGCTGTCCACCAGGTATACTGAGCGCCGGGATCCCAACAGCCGGCATACAGAATACCACCCGTCCACCAGTACTGAGCTAGTACATAATAACTCTAATGGCTGTAGGTTGTCATTCCATACAGCATAGACAGCCCCTCCAGAACGTTAGCTCATTTTATTCATTTCCCTAAAATGAAATCTTGTTCTATGCACTGCTGTGGAAAACCTAGGAGTACCTACAGCACCACAGGAGGGATTATGCTGTGCCTCAGCCGCTTTGTGCATCACAGAAATACATTAGATCATCTATTACAGGTGTACTATGCAGTCCCAAAGTCATTATCAGATGACAGAAGGCATGGCTGTTTGGGGTGATCACTGTTGGTATTTGAGTGCTTTTACCCACGCAGTCAGGGTCACCTTATGAGATATGTTTCAATCAGTAGGCACACACCGGAAAGCTCTTTGTGGTATAACCTGTTTATATAATGAAACTGGAACCGATCATAATACAAACTGATAATCAGAACAGGATAACTGTGCATGAGCAGCAATCACTGCATGCTCCATCTCTCTCCGGTTGGTTCTAAATCGGAGTGGGAGAAGGGACCTTCTGATGTCACTAGGGGAGAAGCCACGCCACCAGGGGGAGGAGCTACGGCTGAACAGGGTACCCGAAAAGTACGCTCGCCATGCTTCGATCTAGGTGGCTCGCTCCACTCCGCTTCGCTCGCCACCTGATTACTAAAGGTAATAGTTGGTGGCGTGGATAGTAGAGGAACTATCCCGCTGGCCTAGCTCCTCCCCCTTGTGTCGTGCCTCCTCCCCTGACGTAAAAGGTCCCTTAGGCCACTTGAATCTAGCATCTACCATCTCTCTCCTTCATGTCACCTTCAGAACACAGACTGTAAAACACATAACACATATACGACCGCTCCACCTGCTGTCCCTCCTGTGCAATTACACATCAAAGTCTCTTGCAGTTTCTCAACAATCACTAACTATGGGGTAGATGTATGAAGCAGTGACAAGAATGAAGAAGTGATCCAGTGGAGAAGTTGCCCATGGCAACCAATCAGCTGCTATGTATAATTTGATAGAATGCACTATATAAATGCTACCTCAAAGCTGATTGGTTGCCATGGGCAACTTCTCCGCTAGCTCACTTCTTCAATCTTTTTACGGCTTTATCCATCCACCCCTGTGTTCTGAGGGGCTATTAAGAAGGGTCATTCGGTTAAAGTTCAGAACATGGGACCCTCTGTATTAGCATAACTAAACTTTAGAACACAATTAAACTTGTTCAGGACATTAAAAATTGTTCCCTCGTGGGCTTGCATTGCTCGCCACACTTCGGGATACTGTTCCCATTACATAGTGAAATTGATAGCTCATGGCTCCCATGTTCTGAACTTGAGCCGGGTCATTCTATAAGCCCAAAAATGACTGCATCTACTGCATCAAGTGTATGTAGAGCTGCATCAAGTGCAAGAATGACTGCATCTACTGCATCAAGTGCATGTAGAGCTGCATCTACTGCATCAAGTGCAATAATGACTGCATCTACTGCATCAAGTGCATGTAGAGCTGATTGCTAGACAGTTGTAGACATTGTGCACTTGTCATTCCCAAAATATTGCCTTGTTCTGGATAATTCTGCAACATTGTGAAAAGTAAATGGTTAATGAATTGCATGCAATCAAAGGATGACTTGTGTTTTTTTGTCCATGACTAGTTGTTTTGGTAACAGCCATCTAATGCAGTATGTTATTTTAACAAAGAGGTTTTTGATTGCACTGGAGTCATGAGACAAAGACTATATTGTAATTTATCTATCAATTCAATGCTTGGTACCAGGATTATGTGAAAAGGGAAGAGACTGTCACATATAATTTCTTTGTACTAGCAAATGATAGGGTTTATGTTTTCAGTATAATAGTAAGTAGACGTATAATTGTAGGCGTGATACATGTTTACATGCTAGGAATTTGTGCTACTTATAACATAGTAGATGTGTTATATTGATGGATTACACTAGTTCTTCTAAATGATAGAAAGTAGAGTAAGAGTGCAATATAATAGCTATATACCTTTCAGAGGACATTCCGGCACTGCAGGTAGTTTCTCATTAAGGGACTTTTACACTTCACATATATAGACATATCACACATACACAATAGTGATGAGCGGGTTCGGTTCCTCGGAATCCGAACCCCCCCGAACTTCACCCATTTTACACGGTTCTGAGGCAGACTCGGATCCTCCCGCCTTGCTCGGTTAACCCGAGCGCGCCCGAACGTCATCATCCCGCTGTCGGATTCTCGCGAGATTCGTATTCTATAAGCGATGCCGCCATTTTCACTCGTGCATTGGAGATGATAGGGAGAGGTCGTGCAGCGTTCTCTCAGTTTCTGTGCTCAGTGTGCTGCAAATATCTGTGCTCAGTGTCCTGCAAATATCTGTGCTCAGTGCCCTGCAAATATCTGTGCTCAGTGTGCTTGCAAATATCTGTGCTAAGTGTGCTGAAAATATCTACGTTCTCTGCCTGAAAAACGCTCCATATCTGTGCTGCATTGTAGTATATAGTAGGAGGACAGTGCAGAATTTTGCTGACCAGTGACCACCAGTATTATATAGCAGTACGGTACAGTAGTCCATTGCTCTACCTCTGTGTCGTCAAGTATACTATGCATCCATCCCTGTGCTGCATGTTAGTTGTGCGCAGTATTATATAGTAGGAGGACAGTGCAGAATTTTGCTGACCACCAGTATATAATATATAGCAGTACGGTACAGTAGTCCACTGCTCTACCTACCTCTGTGTCGTCAAGTATACTATCCATCCATACCTGTAGTGCATTTTAGTTGTCTTCAGTATATATAGTAGGAGGACAGTGCAGAATTATGCTGACCACCAGTATATAATATATAGCAGTACGGTACAGTAGGCCACTGCTCTACCTACCTCTATGTCGTCAAGTATACTATCCATCCATACCTGTGGTGCATTTTAGTTGTGCGCAGTATATATAGTAGGAGGACAGTGCAGAATTTTGCTGACCACCAGTATATAATATATAGCAGTACGGTACAGTAGTCCACTGCTCTACCTACCTCTGTGTCGTCAAGTATACTATCCATCCATACCTGTAGTGCATTTTAGTTGTCTTCAGTATATATAGTAGGAGGACAGTGCAGAATTATGCTGACCACCAGTATATAATATATAGCAGTACGGTACAGTAGGCCACTGCTCTACCTACCTCTATGTCGTCAAGTATACTATCCATCCATACCTGTGGTGCATTTTAGTTGTGCGCAGTATATATAGTAGGAGGACAGTGCAGAATTTTGCTGACCACCAGTATATAATATATAGCAGTACGGTACAGTAGGCCACTGCTCTACCTACCTCTGTGTCGTCAAGTATACTATCCATCCATACCTGTGGTGCATTTTAGTTGTACTCAGTATATATAGTAGGAGGACAGTGCAGAATTTTGCTTACCACCAGTATATAATATATAGCAGTACGGTACAGTAGGCCACTGCTCTACCTACCTCTGTGTCGTCAAGTATACTATCCATCCATACCTGTGGTGCATTTTAGTTGTGCGCAGTATATATAGTAGGAGGACAGTGCAGAATTTTGCTGACCACCAGTATATAATATATAGCAGTACGGTACAGTAGTCCACTGCTCTACCTCTGTGTCGTCAAGTATACTACAAAAGTTCAGTAAAATGACCCAAAAATCAAAATTAAAAGCGTCTGATGAGAAGCGTAAACTTGCCAATATGCCATTTACGACACAGAGTGGCAAGGAACGGCTGAGGCCCTGGCCTATGTTCATGGCTAGTGGTTCAGATTCACATGAGGATGGAAGCACTCATCCTCTCGCTAGAAAACTGCAGTGCCATTCCTAGATGGGCCAGGTGTTTTTGTCAGCCACTTGGGTAGCTTAGCTTAGTCACACAGCTACCTCATTGCACCTTTTCTTTCTTTGCATCATGTGCTGTTTAGAGACTATTTTTTAAATCTGCCATCCTGTCTGAAGGTGGGTACACACTAATAGATATATCTGCAGATCAATTGATCTGCAGATATATCTATGGACGGATCGGGCAGTGTGCTGTACATACACACTGCCCGATCCGTCGGGGACTGACGTCATGAACTGACAGTTCAGCTGTCAATCACCGCCGGCCGCCGCAGCATGTGTACGGGCGGTCGGCCGACCGCCCCGTACACACACAGCGACGCGCCAATATATCGGTAGATATATTGGCCGTCGGCTGTGCTGCGCGTCTGACGTGATACGTCTGTGAACGACGGAGTTCACAGATTTATCGGCCGTACACACTGGCCGACGGTCCCGCAATATATCGGCCGTTCAAGAGAACGCCCGATATATCGACCAGTGTGTACGGGCCTTGACACTGCAGTGCCACTCCTAGATGGGCCAGGTGTTTGTGTCGGCCACTTGGGTCGCTTAGCTTAGTCACACAGCTACCTCATTGCACCTCTTTTTTTCTTTGCATCATGTGCTGTTTGGGGACTATTTTTTAAATCTGCCATCCTGCCTGACACTGCAGTGCCACTCCTAGATTGGCCAGGTGTTTGTGTCGGCCACTTGGGTCGCTTAGCTTAGCCATCCAGCGACCTCGGTGCAAATTTTAGGACTAAAAATAATATTGTGAGGTGTTCAGAATAGACTGGAAATGAGTGGAAATTATGGTTATTGGGGTTAATAATACTATAGGATCAAAATTACACCCAAATTCTATGATTTAAGCTGTTTTTGAGGGTTTTTGAAAAAAAAACAACCGAATCCAAAACACACCCGAATCCGACAAAAAATTTTCAGGGAGGTTTTGCCAAAATGCGTCCAAATCCAAAACACGGCCGTGGAACCGAATCCAAAACCAAAACATAAAACCCGAAAAATTTCCGGTGCACATCACTAATATACAATAAAATAAAGAATGTTATCATATTCAGTTATAGTTTTGTTTTTGTGAAAAGCTAGAAGCATATTCTGTACTTGTGACCGCTGTCTTATGCATACTTTGTAATGTCACAGATATGACTGTGTGATGAGAAGCATACCTCCCAACATGTCGGAGTACAGAATCAGGATGTGGGGTGGTGGCTGCGGCTAACTGGGGCTGTAACCACGTGATATTAGCTGCGCTCATAATCTGCATTTTTAGTTTATCCTGAACTGCAGAATGCAGAATTGTGATGTTTAGGGGTTTATTTATTACAAACTACCAATTTCTGTATATTTTCTGCAGTTTGTGGCAAGTTTTAAAAGGGTGATTTTTATAAAGTCAATACATTGCAAAATTGTGGCTAAAGTAATGTTGTAGGAGTACTTGTATCCTCTTTTTTTTATGTATGTCTTATTATACTCATTACCTGTAATATTAGGCTTCAGAAACTTAATGGGACTGATGCAGGCTTGAACATAAGTCCGACTGCAGAGTGAATCGTGCATGATTTTGCTCTGTTTATATGGCAGAACCTTGGGGGTAATTCAGACCTCATCGCTGCTGTGCATTTTTGCATAGCGGGCGATCAGGTCTGTATTGCGTATGCACCGCAATGCGTAGGCACGACAGACCGCAGCAATGGCGATCGCCAGTCAGCGATGGGTTTGTGCGAAGAATCCATTCGCACGGGCGTTTGCAGGGAGATTGACAGGAAGAGGGCATTTGTGGGTGGCAACTGAGCGTTTTCAGGGAGTGTCAGGAAAACCTCAGACGGGACCAAGCGTTTGAAGGGAGGGTGTCTGACGTCAAATCCGGCTCTGATCAGCCTGATGTGATCTCAGCGGCTGAGTAAATCCTGGGCTGCGCGGAGACTGCACAAAATCAGTTTGTGCAGTTCTGCTACACACACGATCGCACACTTGCACAGCTAAAATACACTCCCTCTGTAGGCAGCGAGTATCTGATCGCAGGACAGCAAAAATCGCTGCCCATCTATCAGGTCTGAATTACCCCCATGTGTAAGTATGGACTATGCAGAGCTATACACAACCAGAATCCATTCACAATTGCTGGTGCAGGAACATTCTCATGTAGGTTAGGTTCAGAGAGGTCATGACGATGTGTTGCAGGCTACGCAGAGTTGTGCTTAGTCATTATAACGCCACTTCTCAGGCGTATCATGTCACCAGAGATAAGGCTAAGGCAGTGCACACGGATGATGGTGAGGGGTTTGGAGCCAAGCATAAGGCTATGGGTACTCCAGACACAGTGATTCATATTGCGGATGCACACTAGTTTCATGCACACAAACTAAGAGCAATTCAACTCTGCATCAGCACCAATGGATTTTTATCATTAGGGACATGTAAATTAAAACAATCTAAATGTCAAAAGCTTTTATGGCATACATATACATTGGAATTTGAAATGTGGTTACCTTTTTCCTATGTTAGCACAATTCTCCTTTCATTGTGTTTATGGTGATGTCTGGGAGGCTGATCTGTCCTGTCTGTCATTATTTATGTTACTGTTTTCTTAAATCCTACAGAGTTTGCCATATCCATACTGGAGAAGATGCAGGCACAGGAAATCTTGCGGAGTTTGAGGCTACTGGAGTTTGATGACTTTAGCAGATTCTTCCACGGTGTTCCAGCAGCCACATTTGTGGGATTAGGTGCCTTTGCTGCAGTCATCGCGTACTGGTTCGCCAGTCGACCCAAAGCCGTCAAACCACCATGCAACCTCCTAATGCAGTCAGAAGAAGTAGAGGTAAACAATGCATGTTCTATATACAGGGTTCTATAGTATATTCACTTGTGACCGTACTATGTGGCTGATTCGGAGTCAGACTCTGCTGTAACCGCATTAGTGTATTTTGCTGTAGTCAGTGTACCAGCTCTTGTATTTGAATGCAGAAGGGCTGGAACATCCGCTTTGAGCAGCTTCAGTAGCAACCATGGAAAGCATCATCAGGACCTGCACCAGCCCATGCTAGGTGCAGTATAGTATGAGCTCCAATGTATGCGATTAAGCACCTGAATCTGAAACTACTCCTGCAGCACTCCTATAATACGCCCATAAGAATGAGTATATTCATATGTCTGTATAGCCAACTCTCAGTCACCATCCAGGAATGCCTAATACAGTCAATCGGCCCTGTGACTCTGTGTGTGTGTGCCATGGACTGCATGCCTAGTGCCACTTTTTAGGGATTAAGATGCCTGTGCCTCCAAGTCAACATCAGCATTGCACTGACTCAGAATAACCTCATGTATAACAATATAGTGTACATTATATATATATATATATATATATATGCGTATATGCATTTTACCATGAATCCAGCCAGCCAGCGCTTTCACACACATTTAAGTTGTATTTGTATCTTCTCAGAGAGAGAGACAGAGACATTCTATTCCGTTCAGAAGTTTCATTATGGAGTATTTACATGTGTTAATACCTTTTTTATAGGAATTAATTTAGAATCCCAATGCCCAGTTATAAACAGGGTGTGTTTATCTCCGTCAGGGAGAGAGCATCTTTTTAATTTGCTATTATGGTTTCTAGAATGAATGGGCAGGTACTTTTATTGGACCAGATTGTTCTATTAGATGAGCAGCCATGGGCTCCCCGCTGAGGAAGGATTTGCATTGGGAAATGGAGAATCTGTTTGCAATATACTAACCACTTAGCTGCCTAATATTGTTTCCAAAAACTGCTCAGAAAATGTCAGTTCTTTTATGATTGAATTAGGTCAAGAACATCCATGTAAAACTTTTCCAACATGAATTTATTAAAATTGAGCATTTCTGTCTGGTTGTATCGTTTGCTCAGCTTGGCATGGTCGTAACTGATGTGATGGTGCCAGGTATATGGTTTAGGAGTAACTGACATTATGTGCAGTTCAGTACCTGTTTTTAGTAAATTAGGACCTAAGGTAAAGATAATATTGCTGGGAATATTAATTAAATATCTGTCTACAGAGACCAGATTATAGCTATTATTTTTAAGAAGATAATAGAAAACACCTTAATAGTTGCATACCTCCCAACCGTTCCGATTTTAGCGGGACAGTCCCATTTTTTGTACACTGTCCCACCTGTGGGCTGCACTGTCCTGAAAGCTGGGTGGAAACTCTGCTCTGCACAGCAAAGCAGCAAGTGATCCCTAAGGGAGGAGAGCCTGGGGCAGCCCAGCTGCTCTGTGATCGCTGGGCACGCTCAAAGTGGGGACAATGGTATACGTGCCACAAGGCCACACCCCCTAACCCTGAGATCATGCCCTTTTTTGGGTGGTGGGAGGTAAGGGTTGCTAGGAGGAACTACACCGTAGTTTCTGTATTCATTTTCAGAAAAGTGCCCAGGGGAGTTAAATACTTTTTTTAATGGTTATATGTGAACTTTCATTTGTAATATCAAATAAATTAGCTATATTTTTACTTTTCATACACTGTGAGGATACAGGGTTCTCAGATCACTCAGGCAACCAGGTGGATGACAGCATAAATATGTTTTATTAAAATAACACTCAAAGCAGAATTACATGACAGTTTAACAGTGCTTTAGGTTTACCACCAGACTTATTATAATGTATTAGTCATCAAGGCTAGTAACTCTAAATCCCCAGCCAGACTTCAGTGTCTTCAGTTGTGATTGCTGATGGCAGTCTGCGTCAATTACACATCCAGTACCCAAGTTATCTGGTCTCAAACGCCCTGGTAACAAACTCTACACTTGTTATGGTGGCTTTTTGCTGGGGTCTACTCCCTATGGCTTCTCCATTGCTTCCCAAAGGAAGTTGGCTCCTGACTATCCAGAATCTCCAGCCACAGTCCGATTCTTTCAACTGGGTATTCTGCAGAATAATAGAATTCACGGAAGATCTGCAGAAGTGTGATCTCCACACAAACAAAACAGCAATCCATACCCAGGACCTGAGTCACAACCTCTTAATGCCAAAACGAATACACCAATTTCACCACAAGTCCCAGATGATTATTATTATTATTATTATTATTATTATCAGAGCTCGTGGACCGGCAGTGGCGGTACCTGATTGGCTGCCGGACCGCAAGTTTTGATTGGCTCACTTACCGGCACCATATTTTAAATGCCCACCACCGCCGGAGACTCTGTCACTCTCACCGCAGCCACTCTCCGGACTTCACAGGAGAGGCGCGCGCTGCGCTCTCCTCCCCTTTCGTCCCTCATACAGGAGGAGCAGCCCCGGCGGCAGTAGAAGAAGCCAGCAAGGGTTAGCACTGTGTAAGGCACTGTATCGGACACTGCGGGGGAAAGGGGGGGAGGGGGGGCATTTTATCTGGTGCTGCTGGGGGCATTTTAAATGGCACTGCAGGGGGAATTGTATCTGCCACTGGTGGGGGCATTGTATCTGGCATTGCTGGGGGGGATACTTTGTGAATCTGGCACTGCTGGGGGCATTATTTGTGTATCTGGCACTGCTGGGAGGCATTATTTGAATATCTGACACTGCTGAGGGGCATTATTTGTGTATCTGGCACTGCTGAGGTGCATTATTTGTGTATCTGGCACTACGTGGGGGGGCATTACTTGTAGTTGTGAGGCCACACCCACTTTTGTGATGCCACACCCACTTTCACAGGAATGCACGCGCATTGGGGGGAGGGGGGAGCTCGTTCAGAGGTGTTATTTTCCGAAAGTAGCTCACACCCCAATTAAGGTTGGAGACCACTGGACTAGAGCATTACTTTTGTATATGTGAGCAATACTGTTCCACATTTATGGTAATGGACATATATTTACTGTGATTAGTGCGCTGTTTCAGTTTTGGTCACCTGTAGGAATTTCTTGCCCTAAATCTATGCAAATGTATTATTCGGAGTGTAGATTAAGATGAGTCTTTTTTGTGACTTATTTATTTAATTTAGTTGGTCATAAAAACAAATTGGGACAGATGTAATGCTGCCCGAGTTCAGCAGCCGTGCAGGACACTGGCCAAACTCTGGCGTTTTTAAAGGGGCAATCACTTACAATGCAAAACCATGCCTTGTAAGGGATTGCCCCTTTAAAAAAAAGTTTGAGTTGGGCCGCCATCCTGAACGGCCGCTGAACTCAGGCGGCGTTACTTTCGGCCCCAGGTCTGCATTCCTACAATATTTAAGTAGTTTAATGGTAGATTAGCCCAGGCTGCAGCCAAGCTGATATATCTGGAAAAGAACGGCATGAAACTGCTCAACTATCAGTAACTCTTCATACTTATTTCTTTCCATCTTTTTTGTAGGGCAGTAATGGTGCTCGCCATTCTGTGCTAGGTGACGGCCCACACCTGCTTACACACTACTATGATGATGCAAGGACAATGTACGAGGTCTTCCAGAGAGGACTACACATATCTGGTAATATAGAGTGCATTAGATTCCGTAACCTGTATACCTGTATATAACCTGTCTAGATTAAAAGTTATTTGTATCTATTGGGCAAATATAAGCAAGATACCAAGGGACCTGTGATTGATTAGAAGGATGTTTTATTTCTCCATCAATTCATGCATTCATTAATTAGCCCAGATCACTACCATTGGAAAGGCAGTGGGAAAGTCTGGAGCAGAGGATTTTGTACCATATGAAGTGCATGGTGCTGGAGCGTCAGTGATCATTTCACCAAAAAACATACTTGCGTTACAATTCAATATATTAATGTAAGGTGAATTAGTGGCATAGGCATACAGATGTAGCACAGATCAAATTGACTTCTAATGATAGAGAATTTTATCATTCTCTGTGAGCTGTTGCATTGAGCACATGCATTGATCATGAAAAACCTTGTTTCTCAGAGTAATACTCTTTACTGCCACCAGATGGCACTTTGATAAATACTGTATGTACTATGTATGGTGGATGAATGGAAAGTACACAGCGCGTGCATGCTGTGCTTCGTAAATAATATTACTATGTTCACATCTCCGCTTAAGATAATGTATCAGATGCATCTGCATTCGTAGCAATGGCGACTATCTGTTATTTGCAGAAAAAAAATCACACGGCTAAGTAGCAAAGAACTGCAACAGAGATCTGCAAGTGATTGACCAATGCCTATACTCAGATACTCAGACCACAGACGCTGTCTATAATAATTTTATTAACAGGAGGTGTCTTCTCTCCTTAAGCCAACCCCAATGCTACACAGCCAGTGCTGAATTCCACTATAATTGGCAGACCCAATAATACACCTTACAATAAAGAAGACAGCTTATCAAGTGGTGTTTTTTACAAAATGATCATCACAGTGTCTCACACACACACACACACACACACACACACACACACACACACACACACACACACATCCTTCTCCCTCTCTAGAGCTTTAGGATGTGTGTTAAATAACAACATTGGTGGTTCCATTGCAGCGACTTCTCATTGCAACCTCATAAGAATAAAATAACCCATCAGTAAGCAGTGTAATTATATTGCAGGTAAAACTTGCCTTGGTTTGGTGATTCATTTTAATTTTAAAATGTAAACTCGCTCTGTGATGGTGGAATCGCCCAACATTAAAAGGCAATTGACACATGTGGCATTTGCATGTATAAATTGAACTTTTGTGTAATTCTACTCAGCGTTACTTGCCTCAGCTTTGTGTGTGTTCAAGCTTCAAGCTGCTTATCAGAGCAAATTAAATTAACCTTCTGCAGTTGATTTTCCCCACTGACCTATATTATAAGTTAGACCACTGTAGAATAAGATGGGATCTGATGAATAAGAATAAAGCTGGCAGCCTGCACGCAGTCTCTGAGGGACTCTTCAGGGCACTCAGCCAGAGTAACATAATAAAGAGCACAAATAACGTCAAAACAACAACAGCCAATGATGTGTTTTAAGCGAGTGAATCTAAATATATCTATATTACAAGTGATGGCATAAAGCTTGTGTAGTCATAAAATATATATCTCTGAACAAAGGGGACAAAAAGCAAAATCATTCTGGACAATTGACACGGTTGGCCATTAGTCTGAAGAGAAAGAGATCCCTATTTCTGTACCACCTGACATAACCATAGCACTTATACTGCATGTGACAACGCTAATCCTATTTTAACAAAAGCAAAACTACCTGCTAATGTTACCAGTGCATTGAGCGGTGGCCCCTGTTCCTGTAGATGGGGACATTTCACTGGGAGACGTCAGCAGTATAGTAAATTCTTTGGAGACAGGATTTTGCATGAGAGTAATTAATAGCAGCCAATGGGGTGACAAAGATTGTTATGACAAGTACCAAATCGGTCAGTACCTGTACCAGTTTTGCTTACAGAAGGGACTCTTATTTACATGATGCTAATACCTGTGTGTAAAGCTAGGTACACATTACCCGATGGGTGACGCCGATCCGGTAAATGCTCCAATATGACAGAGGGGATATCAGATTGGTGCGCACGTGTACAGAATGAGCTTTTTCTTGCTCAGTGTGTACTTTCCATTAATCTGTAGATTGGGATCAGGTCCAGGGTAATGATTCAACATGTGCAGCCTGATGTGTGTGTCACAGGAGCTTTTGAACCTGTTTATCGGCTTCGAACATCCAATAATTTGGCATTATTGGCCCGATAATGCCCAATATTTGGTTAGTGTGTACCTAGCTTTAGATATGGTAATAGACTGGTGAGGCATTACTGCCTACAGTATGTCTGTTTCAGGGGACACCAGTAACATACAGAAAGAGGGGGGTGCTTCCTCCCAACCCACCCCCGGCATTCACCCAGCACACTGACAATTACCTGTAACAATACCTGAACCTATCTGGTAATAGAATTTCAGAGAAATTGGTCACATGCGTTTGCACAGACATGTTTAGCTACTGAGCCGCGTCAAGGATTCTCCGATATCAACAGTCCTAACACTACATAATAGCAGTGCCCACATAGGGCCATGTGATTTATCTACAGTAAGGCCTCATGATTACAGCTCATACAAAAAAACGCATCCAGAGATAGCGCTAGCTTACTTAGGAGCCACCCCTAGGATCACCCTTTAGCACTACAAGGACCAGCATGCCTTCCATTTGCTGCTCCCGTTCAATGCCTTCTCACACATGCAGACTGACAGTGGTAGCTGCTCAATCATTCCTGGAGATAATTGAATCAGGTGCTAGAAAAGGGAAGGGGTCACAAACAAACAGCAGGCGGGGCGGGGGGCGGCTTCCCCCACCCACCCGGTATCCCCCCAGCACACTGACAATTACCTGTAACAATACTTGAACCTATCTGGTAATAGAATTTCAGAGAATTGGTTACATACATTTGCAAAGACATGTTTAGTTGCTTAGCCGCGTCAAGGCTTCTCCAATATCAGCAGCCCTAACACTACATAATAGTAGTGCCCACATAGTGCCATGTGATTTGTCTACAGTAAGGCCTCTTGATAAAGGCACTAGTAACATATCTAATAAAAGAAATATGGGAAATTACTTTCATTGTATGACAAAGTAATGTAGCAAGTGTCTATACTTATTATAGGTGTTATTAGTACAAAGTATGTATGCAGATAATTCTTTATCTCTTATGCTAAACTTGCCCCCATAAACACAGCATGTACATGTGTGTGGTCAGTCCTGTAATGTGTTTTCAGTTTTAGAATTTATTGTATATTGTCCTTTGAATTATAGAATTCTGTACTATTTTTATTTCTCCTCTAGAAAATGGTCCATGTCTAGGATCAAGGAAACCCAACCAGCCGTATGAATGGCTATCATATAAGGAGGTAAGAATCATTGTTTTGGTGTAGTAACAATTTTAGCTTCAAACCATGTGTGCCTGCCATCATTTATATGTTATTAATTGTGACAGTCTCATCACATTAGGGCATCTCAGATTCCCCGGTAGGCATTAGCCATCCCTCATGCCTTAAACTTAAAACACCCTGCGGTGTCCACACATATTCCCGACCAGGGCTATATCTAGGGCTCTGGCAAGGAGCTGCATAGCAATGTCATGATCTCTGTAGCATTCACTGCACTTTTAGGGTCACAACTAGAGATGAGCGCCTGAAATTTTTCGGGTTTTGTGTTTTGGTTTTGGGTTCGGTTCCGCGGCCGTGTTTTGGGTTCGAACGCGTTTTGGCAAAACCTCACCGAATTATTTTTGTCGGATTCGGGTGTGTTTTGGATTCGGGTGTTTTTTTCAAAAAACCCTAAAAAAACAGCTTAAATCATAGAATTTGGGGGTAATTTTGATCCCAAAGTATTATTAACCTCAAAAAACATAATTTACACTCATTTTCAGCCTATTCTGAACACATCACACCTCACAATATTATTTTTAGTCCTAAAATTTGCACCGAGGTCGCTGTGTGAGTAAGATAAGCGACCCTAGTGGCCGACACAAACACCGGGCCCATCTAGGAGTGGCACTGCAGTGTCACGCAGGATGTCCCTTCCAAAAAACCCTCCCCAAACAGCACATGACGCAAAGAAAAAAAGAGGCGCAATGAGGTAGCTGTGTGAGTAAGATTAGCGACCCTAGTGGCCGACACAAACACCGGGCCCATCTAGGAGTGGCACTGCAGTGTCACGCAGGATGGCCCTTCCAAAAAACCCTCCCCAAACAGCACATGACGCAAAGAAAAAAAGAGGCGCAATGAGGTAGCTGTGTGAGTAAGATTAGCGACCCTAGTGGCCGACACAAACACCGGGCCCATCTAGGAGTGGCACTGCAGTGTCACGCAGGATGGCCCTTCCAAAAAACCCTCCCCAAACAGCACATGACGCAAAGAAAAAAAGAGGCGCAATGAGGTAGCTGACTGTGTGAGTAAGATTAGCGACCCTAGTGGCCGACACAAACACCGGGCACATCTAGGAGTGGCACTGCAGTGTCACGCAGGATGTCCCTTCCAAAAAACCCTCCCCAAACAGCACATGACGCAAAGAAAAAAAGAGGCGCAATGAGGTAGCTGTGTGAGTAAGATTAGCGACCCTAGTGGCCGACACAAACACCGGGCCCATCTAGGAGTGGCACTGCAGTGTCACGCAGGATGTCCCTTCCAAAAAACCCTCCCCAATCAGCACATGATGCAAAGAAAAAGAAAAGAAAAAAGAGGTGCAAGATGGAATTATCCTTGGGCCCTCCCACCCACCCTTATGTTGTATAAACAAAACAGGACATGCACACTTTAACCAACCCATCATTTCAGTGACAGGGTCTGCCACACGACTGTGACTGATATGACGGGTTGGTTTGGACCCCCCCCAAAAAAGAAGCAATTAATCTCTCCTTGCACAAACTGGCTCTACAGAGGCAAGATGTCCACCTCATCTTCACCCTCCGATATATCACCGTGTACATCCCCCTCCTCACAGATTATCAATTCGTCCCCACTGGAATCCACCATCTCAGCTCCCTGTGTACTTTGTGGAGGCAATTGCTGCTGGTCAATGTCTCCGCGGAGGAATTGATTATAATTCATTTTAATGAACATCATCTTCTCCACATTTTCTGGATGTAACCTCGTACGCCGATTGCTGACAAGGTGAGCGGCGGCACTAAACACTCTTTCGGAGTACACACTTGTGGGAGGGCAACTTAGGTAGAATAAAGCCAGTTTGTGCAAGGGCCTCCAAATTGCCTCTTTTTCCTGCCAGTATAAGTACGGACTGTGTGACGTGCCTACTTGGATGCGGTCACTCATATAATCCTCCACCATTCTATCAATGTTGAGAGAATCATATGCAGTGACAGTAGACGACATGTCCGTAATCGTTGTCAGGTCCTTCAGTCCGGACCAGATGTCAGCATCAGCAGTCGCTCCAGACTGCCCTGCATCACCGCCAGCGGGTGGGCTCGGAATTCTGAGCCTTTTCCTCGCACCCCCAGTTGCGGGAGAATGTGAAGGAGGAGATGTTGACAGGTCGCGTTCCGCTTGACTTGACAATTTTGTCACCAGCAGGTCTTTCAACCCCAGCAGACCTGTGTCTGCCGGAAAGAGAGATCCAAGGTAGGCTTTAAATCTAGGATCGAGCACGGTGGCCAAAATGTAGTGCTCTGATTTCAACAGATTGACCACCCGTGAATCCTTGTTAAGCGAATTAAGGGCTGCATCCACAAGTCCCACATGCCTAGCGGAATCGCTCCGTGTTAGCTCCTTCTTCAATGCCTCCAGCTTCTTCTGCAAAAGCCTGATGAGGGGAATGACCTGACTCAGGCTGGCAGTGTCTGAACTGACTTCACGTGTGGCAAGTTCAAAGGGCATCAGAACCTTGCACAACGTTGAAATCATTCTCCACTGCACTTGAGACAGGTGCATTCCATCTCCTATATCGTGCTCAATTGTATAGGCTTGAATGGCCTTTTGCTGCTCCTCCAACCTCTGAAGCATATAGAGGGTTGAATTCCACCTCGTTACCACTTCTTGCTTCAGATGATGGCAGGGCAGGTTCAGTAGTTTTTGGTGGTGCTCCAGTCTTCTGTACGTGGTGCCTGTACGCCGAAAGTGTCCCGCAATTTTTCTGGCCACCGACAGCATCTCTTGCACGCCCCTGTCGTTTTTTAAAAAATTCTGCACCACCAAATTCAAGGTATGTGCAAAACATGGGACGTGCTGGAATTTGCCCATATTTAATGCACACACAATATTGCTGGCGTTGTCCGATGCCACAAATCCACAGGAGAGTCCAATTGGGGTAAGCCATTCCGCGATGATCTTCCTCAGTTGCCGTAAGAGGTTTTCAGCTGTGTGCGTATTCTGGAAAGCGGTGATACAAAGCGTAGCCTGCCTAGGAAAGAGTTGGCGTTTGCGAGATGCTGCTACTGGTGCCGCCGCTGCTGTTCTTGCGGCGGGAGTCCATACATCTACCCAGTGGGCTGTCACAGTCATATAGTCCTGACCCTGCCCTGCTCCACTTGTCCACATGTCCGTGGTTAAGTGGACATTGGGTACAACTGCATTTTTTAGGACACTGGTGAGTCTTTTTCTGACGTCCGTGTACATTCTCGGTATCGCCTGCCTAGAGAAGTGGAACCTAGATGGTATTTGGTAACGGGGGCACACTGCCTCAATAAATTGTCTAGTTCCCTGTGAACTAACGGCGGATACCGGACGCACGTCTAACACCAACATAGTTGTCAAGGACTCAGTTATCCGCTTTGCAGTAGGATGACTGCTGTGATATTTCATCTTCCTCGCAAAGGACTGTTGAACAGTCAATTGCTTACTGGAAGTAGTACAAGTGGGCTTACGACTTCCCCTCTGGGATGACCATCGACTCCCAGCGGCAACAACAGCAGCGCCAGCAGCAGTAGGCGTTACACGCAAGGATGCATCGGAGGAATCCCAGGCAGGAAAGGACTCGTCAGACTTGCCAGTGACATGGCCTGCAGGACTATTGGCATTCCTGGGGAAGGAGGAAATTGACACTGAGGGAGTTGGTGGGGTGGTTTGCGTGAGCTTGGTTACAAGAGGAAGGGATTTACTGGTCAGTGGACTGCTTCCGCTGTCACCCAAAGTTTTTGAACTTGTCACTGACTTATTATGAATGCGCTGCAGGTGACGTATAAGGGAGGATGTTCCGAGGTGGTTAACGTCCTTACCCCTACTTATTACAGCTTGACAAAGGGAACACACGGCTTGACACCTGTTGTCCGCATTTCTGGTGAAATACCTCCACACCGAAGAGCTGATTTTTTTGGTATTTTCACCTGGCATGTCAACGGCCATATTCCTCCCACGGACAACAGGTGTCTCCCCGGGTGCCTGACTTAAACAAACCACCTCACCATCAGAATCCTCCTGGTCAATTTCCTCCCCAGCGCCAGCAACACCCATATCCTCCTCATCCTGGTGTACTTCAACACTGACATCTTCAATCTGACTATCAGGAACTGGACTGCGGGTGCTCCTTCCAGCACTTGCAGGGGGCATGCAAATAGTGGAAGGCGCATGCTCTTCACGTCCAGTGTTGGGAAGGTCAGGCATCGCAAACGACACAATTGGACTCTCCTTGTGGATTTGGGATTTCAAAGAACGCACAGTTCTTTGCGGTGCTTTTGCCAGCTTGAGTCTTTTCAGTTTTCTAGCGAGAGGCTGAGTGCTTCCATCCTCATGTGAAGCTGAACCACTAGCCATGAACATAGGCCAGGGCCTCAGCCGTTCCTTGCCACTCCGTGTGGTAAATGGCATATTGGCAAGTTTACGCTTCTCCTCCGACAATTTTATTTTAGGTTTTGGAGTCCTTTTTTTTCTGATATTTGGTGTTTTGGATTTGACATGCTCTGTACTATGACATTGGGCATCGGCCTTGGCAGACGACGTTGCTGGCATTTCATCGTCTCGGCCATGACTAGTGGCAGCAGCTTCAGCACGAGGTGGAAGTGGATCTTGATCTTTCCCTAATTTTGGAACCTCAACTTTTTTGTTCTCCATATTTTATAGGCAGAACTAAAAGGCACCTCAGGTAAACAATGGAGATGGATGGATTGGATAGTTTACTAGTATACAATTATGGACGGACTGCCACGGTTAGGTGGTATAAAAAAACCACGGTTAGGTGGTATATATTATAATAATAATACAATTATGGATGGACGGACTGCCTGCCGACTGCCGACACAGAGGTAGCCACAGCCGTGAACTACCGCACTGTACACTGGTTGATAAAGAGATAGTAGTATACTCGTAACAACTAGTATGACACTATGACGACGGTATAAAGAATGGAAAAAAAACCACGGTTAGGTGGTATATATTATAATAATAATACAATTATGGATGGACGGACTGCCTGCCGACTGCCGACACAGAGGTAGCCACAGCCGTGAACTACCGCACTGTACACTGGTTGATAAAGAGATAGTAGTATACTCGTAACAACTAGTATGACACTATGACGACGGTATAAAGAATGGAAAAAAAACCACGGTTAGGTGGTATATATTATAATAATAATACAATTATGGATGGACGGACTGCCTGCCGACTGCCGACACAGAGGTAGCCACAGCCGTGAACTACCGCACTGTACACTGGTTGATAAAGAGATAGTAGTATACTCGTAACAACTAGTATGACACTATGACGACGGTATAAAGAATGCAAAAAAAACCACGGTTAGGTGGTATATATTATAATAATAATACAATTATGGATGGATGGACTGCCTGCCGACTGCCGACACAGAGGTAGCCACAGCCGTGAACTACCGCACTGTACACTGGTTGATAAAGAGATAGTAGTATACTCGTAACAACTAGTATGACACTATGACGACGGTATAAAGAATGGAAAAAAAACCACGGTTAGGTGGTATATATTATAATAATAATACAATTATGGATGGACGGACTGCCTGCCGACTGCCGACACAGAGGTAGCCACAGCCGTGAACTACCGCACTGTACACTGGTTGATAAAGAGATAGTAGTATACTCGTAACAACTAGTATGACACTATGACGACGGTATAAAGAATGCAAAAAAAACCACGGTTAGGTGGTATATATTATAATAATAATACAATTATGGATGGACGGACTGCCTGCCGACTGCCGACACAGAGGTAGCCACAGCCGTGAACTACCGCACTGTACACTGGTTGATAAAGAGATAGTAGTATACTCGTAACAACTAGTATGACACTATGACGACGGTATAAAGAATGAAAAAAAAACCACGGTTAGGTGGTATATATTATAATAATAATACAATTATGGATGGACGGACTGCCTGCCGACTGCCGACACAGAGGTAGCCACAGCCGTGAACTACCGCACTGTACACTGGTTGATAAAGAGATAGTAGTATACTCGTAACAATTAGGATGACACTATGACGGTATAAAGAATGAAAAAAAAACCACGGTTAGGTGGTAGGTATATAATAATAAATAATACAATTCTGGTCGGACGGACTGCCTGCCGTGTGCCGACACAGAGGTAGCCACAGCCGTGAACTACCGCACTGTACTGTGTCTGCTGCTAATATAGACTGGTTGATATTTAAAGAGATATTAGTAGTATACAACAATACTATACTGGTGGTCAGGCACTGGTCACCACTCCTGCAGCAAAAGTGTGCACTGTTAATTAATATAATTGTACTCCTGGCTCCTGCTAACAACCTGCAGTGCTCCCCAGTCTCCCCCACAATTAATTATAAGCTTTTAATTTATACATTGATGACTGTGCAGCACACTGGGCTGAGCTGAGTGCACACAGACTGAGTCACACTGTGTGACTGACTGTGCTGTGTATCGTTTTTTTTTTCAGGCAGAGAACGGATATAGCAGAGAGAACTGAACGGATATATTATATTAAATAAAAGTTAACTAGCAACTGCACTGGTCACTGACTGTGGTAAACTAACTCTGTCTGCGACTCTGCACAATCTCTCTCTATCTAATCTATCTATCTCTATTCTAATGGAGAGGACGCCAGACACGTCCTCTCCCTATCAATCTCAATGCACGAGTGAAAATGGCGGCGACGCGCGGCTCCTTATATAGAATCCGAGTCTCGCGATAGAATCCGAGCCTCGCGAGAATCCGACAGCGTCATGATGACGTTCGGGCGCGCTCGGGTTAACCGAGCAAGGCGGGAAGATCCGAGTCGCTCGGACCCGTGGAAAAAAAAGTGAAGTTCGTGCGGGTTCGGATTCAAAGAAACCGAACCCGCTCATCTCTAGTCACAACACCATGGAGGCTCTGTAACAGGGCCCAGAGTCAGAAGACTGAGAAATAAGTCTTAGGAAATTTGGGGAATGCCTCCCCGGCATTGGTTAAAGGTTAAGTTTGCTAAACCTAGTGGTACCCCCCCTCGACTGGCATCCCTGGTGATTACCATCCTGGACAACCTGAAGTTGCAGCCCTGATGCCGCAATTCCAAAAAATGTCTTGAGATAGTGGGACAGTCCTCTTACGTTAAACTTGTCACATCTTAATTGGATCTCTTGGGGGCATGGATTTATTTTCTCTTGCTGATCTGGTGAGCCTTCACTGCATGCCTTACCTAGTAAATTAATAACCATGACAGACCGTCAGAATAAGTACTAAATAATGATAATTTCCACTATAGCCATTCTACAATAAAGCCAATTATCTCCAAAGGATTCTACTGCTGGAAGATAAGGGCCATACTGAACAGACATCCCCATAACTACAGTATGAGTGCACCGCTCCTGCCTGTCAGGGGTGGTTAAACATTTCTAAGGACACCTGCAGATCTTCTGCTGTTATAATTAATTAACCAAGTTAACACATGAGTCTTTTCAATTACCCATCAAAGAAAAGCACAGCAAATCACATAATGTTTTGTTGCCTATTCATTTGTAGCCCAAACTTGTCTTTCCATTTATTTGTGGCTATCAGCATGGACTAAAATGCTTTTTTTGAAATAGAAGTACAGTGTAGTCTTCTTTATTTTCTATTACTAAAAACATTGAGTGTTAAAAATAGTGTACTATAGAAGTAAAACATGGGGTTCATGGGTGAAAACTTTTAGGGGTCTATTCATGAAGCAGTGAAAAGTGTGGAGAAGTGAGCTAGTGGAGAAGTTGCCTATGGCAACCAATCAGCATTGAAGTAACATTTTTAATTTGCATACTATACAATTGTACGGAGCAGCTGATTGGTTGCCATGGGCATCCTCTCCACACTTTTCACTGCTTCATGAATAGACCCCTTAATGAAGTAAGCAAATTCAATGCAAAAGTGCACTGGTGGGAATGAATGGGTTTTATATTGCAGAACATGATTAAATGGAAACTAGTTGTTCCTGTATGAAAGAGCATTGAGTAACATTCTCTCAGCGAGTGAGTTGTACAATACTGGGCTCAGTGGCTCTGAGTTGAAAAGTAGTAAAAAAAAGGCACCATGTTATTGGACAGGATAATGGCAAGTGGGAATCTGTCAAGTCTAAAAGCTGTATGCCAATATTTACTAAGCGGCAGGTTATCCAGAGTCTGGAAAGTGGTGAGATCTGACGTGATCGATGGTCGGGTTCCTGATGAAATCCCCAGTATTTACTCTCTAAACGGAACCACCAATACTCCCCTCTGCAAAGCTGTTTTTGTTGCAGTATTGTAGTCTCTGTATAGAGCCAAGTTATTATTTTGATGGGTGGGGGTTTGAAGTTGGGTGGGGTGGAGTGTATCTGTGTAAAAGTTGATTTTTGTTTTCAAATGCCCCATCCCGAGTTTTAAAGTAGCACTAGTGCCTCATCCTAGGGTGATAGCGGAAAAATTGAGCGGACAAAGAGTGGAGAGTCCCCCGACCATCCCTAGGCTGGTCAACACAAATCTATTACCTAGGGGAAGTAGCCTGTAAAATAAATTCTCCCCCCATAGGAAAGAACAGTTTGTGATGATAGCACAAAGGCTCATCCCAATAAGACTGTGTGTGCCATGATAATAAACATTGTTATATTTTTAGTGGTCCACTACTGGTCCCAGCAAGCCTCGTTATGCACAAGCTTAATGAACAAAAAAATATAAACAAACAAGCACAGTAGACACACTGATGTTGTAATATTTTATTTACATAACCCCCAGTTATTGTCTGATTGTCTGTTCTCATGCTTTGACAATCAGCAATCCATTTCCTTTTCAATGGGAATGACTGGCTCTGTGTCTCATTAGCATTGGAGTCTCATAGTGACAAGCTGAGAGTTATAGCAGTTTTTTTGGGGAGTGTTAGCTCGCTGTAACCTATTGACAGAGCTCTGAGAATATGTAGAGGGTATCACTGACCTGGTTTGGGAGTGTTGTGGACTCGGGGTTTCTTCCGGTGACCGGGTAGAGGAACCGCAACTGGGTCGCAGCAGAGATGGCCGAATGTAGGTTTTCCTCATGCAGGATTTGGACGGCAGGCAGGAGGCACGTGTGGACGCTGGAGGTCTCCTGAAAGACAAGACTTGAAAAGGCGCTGATGAATTGGTGAAGAGTACCGTAAGCTCACTGAGAGCGATACTGAGGTGCTGGAGGCACTGAGGTGCTTGGAGGCACTGAGGCGCTTGGAGGCACTGAGGCGCTTGGAGATGCTGAGGTGCTTGGAGGCGCTGGGGTGCTTGGAGGCACTGAGGTTGCGGCTGATAAACCCAGAGACAGGAATTTAAGGGCGATGCTGACCGCACAGTGATTCAGAGGATTCGTGAGTGATGCTGAAGCACATGGTGACTGATGCTTGTGAGCGTTGCGGAAGCACACGGTGACGGACGCTTGTGAGTGTCGCAGAAACACACAGTGACAGACACTTGTGGGCGTTGCAGAAACACACAGTGACGGATGCTTGTGAGCGTTGCAGAAACACTCAGTGACGGATGCTTGTGAGCGTTGCAGAAACACACAGTGACAGACGCTTGTGGGCGTTGCAGAAACACACAGTGACGGATGCTTGTGAGCGTTGCAGAAACACACAGTGACAGACGCTTGTGGGCGTTGCAGAAACACACAGTGACGGATGCTTGTGAGCGTTGCAGAAACACACAGTGACAGACGCTTGTGGGCGTTGCAGAAACACACAGTGACGGATGCTTGTGAGCGTTGCAGAAACACACAGTGACAGACGCTTGTGGGCGTTGCAGAAACACACAGTGACGGATGCTTGTGAGCGTTGCAGAAACACACGGTGCTGGGAGCACAGAAGTCCGTGCAGCACCGAGGCACGCTGAATGCTGGAGCACAGGAATCTGGGAGCACAGAAGTCCATGCAGCAGAGGTAGGAAATACTTTAGAGAACCGGAGCGCTGGAGTTTCACTCTTCTAGGAGAGAGAAGATACTCAGGCGCCGGAGCTCTGCCCGCCGTCTGAATTTGAACTTCCCGCCTCTATCTGACTGGCGGGGAGCGCCGATGACGTCACCCGCCCATCCGACCTCCGTGGACGCCTGGTGTACCCGCGGCGCCCGCCCCCCCCGAATGTTCACCGGGACCAGCGCCAACGGAGCACCAGGAGCCGGGGACCACCAGCGGGGACGGCCGCCAGGAAGCCCAGCGCACCCGGAGGGGTAAGCGCGGCGGCCGTGGCGGTATGACAGAGGGAGCCATTTAGATCCCTCTTCCACCTCTGTCTCTGACCTACTGTAAGGTCAGGCATGCGCTGTGATACAGCTGGGACAGAACCTGGCAGTGGAAGTGTGTGTGGCTGTTATTAGCAGCAAAAGTACAGCTTTTAGGTATCAGTAATAAGCAATTGGCCCCATTAAGAGGCAATAATAAATAGCCCTGAAACATGTTCTGAAATGGCTGAAAATAGCAATGATGAGGAACATAACATTTTGGAGAATTTACCCAAAGTTTGACAAATATGACATAAAATTTAATTTCACTTTACCAAAATTCTAAGGTAATTCATGTCATGTAAGCTAGTGACATAAATGAGAGAATTGGCTGCACATGAAGAGCTGTTCACATTAGAAATGCTGGTTTTATACATTTGGTGACTTTGGTGTGATTACAGTACAGCCACAATATGGCTGCAGAGTGCAGACCACAGAGTAGCCAGACCCTTCTGACCAGATTGGGTAAGAGAGAAACCATGCTGTTGCTGGCTGTTCAGTTCCCTACAACGTGTCGCTGGACATACCTGCCAAGCCCGGCTCCACACATTACTGCCTATTGCGGAAAAGATTTGTTGATCATCTTTACACAGACCTCTACAGGGTGTGCAGATACACATTGCTGCAGAGTGCCTACACGGGTGTACCTGGAGGCACTCTGCAGCACATCGCTGAGGAATTGCTCCCAGAGTCGGAAGAAAATCGGTTGCAATTGCGAATATCTGTGGCAGCCAGATTTACTACCATATGCTAAAGCAAGTGTCTTTCTGTGCGGGCGTCAGTCCGTCTCCATACGTATGGTTGCGCCTCACAGTTTTTCCATCTGCAGCTATCATCATTTATATGGGAACTTAAATCCACCCCATGATGGATAGCATAGACCTGTCTCAGACAAGCACAGATATCATCCTGCACTCCCACAGCACTTCCATGAGATAGATCTGTGCAGCCACTTGGTAACTGCCCAAACTTCCTTCCATCTCAGAATCAAGCCCATAGTCTCCCTGTTATGATATAAACCCAGCTGAGTCTTACAGATTTGCGGGGAGGGGCATGCCGCCCATTTTATTATCTTTTTGTATTACACAGTGTACGGTGTTTTTTACTCATGTAAAGTATAGGGCCAGCTCCAAGCTTCACCAATACCAAGTATGATGTACAACAAAGAGCAAGCCCTACTCAAATGAAATCTCAGAGCTTTCAATCACATTGTATAAACTCTCGGACAGAGAAGGGGACGGCTAAGGATTTGCATCGGTATACTGTTGACTGTTGCTTTATGTAATTGTTTTAATACAGTGTTTACCCGTGGTCTGAGTGCTCCACTGTACAGCACTGTGCATTATTTTGTTTTTGTTTTACAACTGAGAAGATGTTGCCAGAGCTCAGAGGATAGAATGTTTTACATTCATCTGACATGCGTAGTATTATTCTCCCAAAGTGCCACCTGGTGGCAGAAACATTTATTGCAGATAAAGTCAATGTTACTCCTTATTAAGCACACTCAGGCCCTCATTCCGAGTTGTTCGCTCGTTGCCGATTTTCGCTATATTGCGATTAGTCGCTTACTGCGCATGGTTCGCAGAGCGCATGCGCTTAGTTATTTTACACAAAAGTTAGGTATTTTACTCACGGCATTACGAGGATTTGTCATCGTTCTGGTGATCGTAGTGTGATTGACAGGAAGTGGGTGTTTCTGGGCGGAAACTGGCCGTTTTCTGGGAGTGTGCGAAAAAACACTGGCGTTTCTGGGAAAAACGCGGGAGTGGCTGGAGAAACGGGGGAGTGTCTGGGCGAACGCTGGGTGTGTTTGTGACGTCAAACCAGGAAAGAAACTGACTGAACTGATCGCAATGGCTGAGTAAGTCTGGAGCTAATCAACTAATATGCAGAAAGAAAAGACAACTCCTTTTTATGGGGCACTCCTATTAGTAATCTAAAACGTAACTTTTATTGAAATTGGACTCGCATTGACATACAACATAAAACATTTAATCAATAAGATAATTTATGGTATGACTGGCTAAGCCTCTAAACCTATCTCCATGTGACGTCCTTCTCACTATATAGATATGACTGTCCCAATTAAATCAAAATATCCATAATATTTAAGTTCTACTGCTATGGATGATAGTTTAATACTCCCTTAGTATGATTATAAGTTTGAAAACAAATACCACGGTGCACTTATTATGAGTACATGCTGTGGCCAACATTTGAGTCAATTGATGGTATGTGTCAAATATGCAGATAAACTTAATTGGGCATTTATGGAAGAATTATACATTTAAACTTAATTGGGCATTTATGGAAGAATTATACATTTAGGAGAGGGAGAGTAGGAGAAAAGAAAAAGGTCAGAAGGAAGATGGGGAGAGATAGGTGACTAGATGCCTGGTTTCTGCTTTTGGAGATCTGCTTAAAAAGCATCGAATCCCCAATGAGAGAACCAACTGGAGCATATGCACCACTCCCAAGACCTGTATCTGCTGTTAACTTAGTCTGCCCAATTAAGGGCAAAGTTAATGAGAGTGCAGGAGAGAGGTCCCTAGCCAGTGTATAATACCTATAATGCTGACTACTTATAAGCCCTTTATTAATATAGATCACAACATTTATTTGAAATATCACCTTGTTGTGTGAATTAACCATAAATTGTGTGGCATCTATGAAAAACACTCAAAAGAAAAAGAAGCAGAATTGCTTATGTGCTTGTATATAGCATAGCTATTGAATGAAATAATTTCTATGAAATACAGATTTCATATGCAATAACGACCAGGATGTCTACTGTCCTCAATCATGTCTGTTGACATCGAATTAAGGATGAGAGAGTCCTTTTGGGTGTTTGTGCAATATGAAAATAGTGTGCTTCTGCTGTCGTTATCTCAATAAATGAGTTAAACCGATGAGAGAGCACCGAAATAATAAGAAGGAAAGGGGGGAAAATTATTATGAATAATATAATTAATAACAGTGTATTCCTAAGAGTGTATTCACTGCAGATCCCGTTGTATATAGAATAGCCCAATGTCTAACCAATTTCACCCTCACACACACTTTACATTTCAAAATAATTAAACAAAGGGTAAATGTTCTCAATAAGATGTAGGTTAATCAGTTAGAAACACAATTTATTGTGTGATATATTTGATACAAGCATAATGATAATATAGTTGCGTCTCATATAAGAAAATTTGCTTTATATTTGCACTAATAACAGAATTGCATCATGTTTGCAAACGGCATCATGTATATGGACGTCACCTAATTAGCACATATATAATAGGAAATTATACCCCCTTATTTGTCTAGTTGATTTTGTAATTTTCATTGTACAGTTGGGAAATAAAATACCTAGATTCATGTGCCAATTACTGCTAATAGATATTAAATTAAGATAAAGATTGTTACTTATCTGCTGTATATTCTTCTCAATAATTCATTGCTGCTGACAGTGTGCGGCTCGTCACAGATCACAAGGTCCGTATTACCGGGCAGTATATGGGACTGCTGTTGGTAGCGTGCGGCTCACCTTTAACTTGATAAGTCTTTGTCGGGTGACAGTGTATAGCAAACACTAATCCCGGCGCGCGGCTCACCGCAGCTTGTAATACCGTATATGTGGCTCACCTCAGGATATCTTTGACTTGATAAGTCTTTGTCGGGTGCCAGTGTATAGCAAACACTAATCCCGGCATAGCACGTTTGCTATACACTGTCACCCGACAAAGACTTATCAAGTCAAAGATATCCTGAGGTGAGCCACATATACGGTATTACAAGCTGCGGTGAGCCGCGCGCCGGGATTAGTGTTTGCTATACACTGTCACCCGACAAAGACTTATCAAGTTAAAGATATCCTGAGGTGAGCCACATATACGGTATTACAAGCTGCGGTGAGCCGCGCGCCGGGATTAGTGTTTGCTATACACTGTCACCCGACAAAGACTTATCAAGTTAAAGGTGAGCCGCACGCTACCAACAGCAGTCCCATATACTGCCCGGTAATACAGACCTTGTGATCTGTGACGAGCCGCACACTGTCAGCAGCAATGAATTATTGAGGAGAATATACAGCAGATAAGTAACAATCTTTATCTTAATTTAATATCTATTAGCAGTAATTGGCACATGAATCTAGGTATTTTATTTCCCAACTGTACAATGAAAATTACAAAATCAACTAGACAAATAAGGGGGTACAATTTCCTATTCTAAATGTGCTAATTAGGTGACGTCCATATACATGATGCCGTTTGCAAACATGATGCAATTCTGTTATTAGTGCAAATATAATGCAAATTTTCTTATATGAGACGCAACTATGATATTATCATTATGCTTGTATCAAATATATCACACAATAAATTGTGTTTCTAACTGATTAACCTACATCTTATTGAGAACATTTACCCTTTGTTTAATTATTTTGAAATGTAAAGTGTGTGTGAGGGTGAAATTGGTTAGACATTGGGCTATTCTATATACAACGGGATCTGCAGTGAATACACTCTTAAGAATACACTGTTATTAATTATATTATTCATAATAATTTTTTCCCCTTTCCTTCTTATTATTTCGGTGCTCTCTCATCGGTTTAACTCATTTATTGAGATAACGACAGCAGAAGCACACTATTTTCATATTGCACAAACACCCAAAAGGACTCTCTCATCCTTAATTCGATGTCAACAGACATGATTGAGGACAGTAGACATCCTGGTCGTTATTGCATATGAAATCTGTATTTCATAGAAATTATTTCATTCAATAGCTATGCTATATACAAGCACATAAGCAATTCTGCTTCTTTTTCTTTTGAGTGTTTTTCATAGATGCCACACAATTTATGGTTAATTCACACAACAAGGTGATATTTCAAATAAATGTTGTGATCTATATTAATAAAGGGCTTATAAGTAGTCAGCATTATAGGTATTATACACTGGCTAGGGACCTCTCTCCTGCACTCTCATTAACTTTGCCCTTAATTGGGCAGACTAAGTTAACAGCAGATACAGGTCTTGGGAGTGGTGCATATACTCCAGTTGGTTCTCTCATTGGGGATTCAATGCTTTTTAAGCAGATCTCCAAAAGCAGAAACCAGGCATCTAGTCACCTATCTCTCCCCATCTTCCTTCTGAGCTTTTTCTTTTCTCCTACTCTCCCTCTCCTAAATGTATAATTCTTCCATAAATACCCAATTAAGTTTAAATGTATAATTCTTCCATAAATGTCCAATTAAGTTTATCTGCATATTTGACACATACCATCAATTGACTCAAATGTTGGCCACAGCATGTACTCATAATAAGTGCACCGTGGTATTTGTTTTCAAACTTATAATCATACTAAGGGAGTATTAAACTATCATCCATAGCAGTAGAACTTAAATATTATGGATATTTTGATTTAATTGGGACAGTCATATCTATATAGTGAGAAGGACGTCACATGGAGATAGGTTTAGAGGCTTAGCCAGTCATACCATAAATTATCTTATTGATTAAATGTTTTATGTTGTATGTCAATGTGAGTCCAATTTCAATAAAAGTTACGTTTTAGATTACTAATAGGAGTGCCCCATAAAAAGGAGTTGTCTTTTCTTTCTGCATATTAGTTGATTTGTTCTCTACAACTCAAGGGAGCACCGCCGGGTTTTTGTTAATTTGATGAGTCAGAACTGCATTTCCCCCATAGATAATGGGTATCATTAAATCTAAAATAATATTATCTTTATATTCCGGTTTATGTATATAACATACCAATAGAAAGGTAGCTCAGTGCGCTATTTCCCCCACAACAAATCCAGTTAAGGCTGGAGCTACTCAGAAATTGCTAAGAAATTTCTAATCGCAATTCTGCTAATCTTTCGTTCACAATTCTGCTAAGCTAAGATACACTCCCAGAGGGCGGCGGCTTAGCGTGTGCAATGCTGCTAAAAGCAGCTAGCGAGCGAACAACTCGGAATGAGGGCCTCAATGGGGTTATTCAGAGTTTTTAGCAAACCAAAAAAGCACACTAATGGCCAAAACCATGTTGCACTGCAGGTGGGGAAGATGTTACATGCACGGAGAGATTTAGATTTGGTGGGGTGTGTTTAAACTGAAATCTAAATCTATATAAATGCGAAAAGCTCTCTCTCACTCACTCACTGACTCACTAAGGGTCTATTTACTAAGCCTTGGATGGAGATAAAGTCGCTGGAGATAAAGTAGCAGCCAATTGTCTCCTAACTGCAATGTCACAGGCTGTGTTTGAAAAATAACAGTTAGGAGCCGATTGGCTTCTACTTTATCTCCATCCAATGCTTAGTAAATAGACCACTTCTCTTACTTCCCAAAATGTTAGGAAGCTGAAATTCAACATATGTATTCTTCAGGTCGGAAATAGGAAAACCGCTTAATTAGAATTTGAATAAACCTCTCCTAAGGGGATGAAAAGGGGGTTGAAATAATGATGTCATTATTATGTCAGATGCGTAGCTTTCGTTGCGTGAACAACAACGACAAATCGGCTCAAAATTTGGATTGCACCTGTGTGTAGAATTTAATAAACTACAAAAATGGGCCTGTCACTTTTTACCGTATCTGCTACGGGTGCTCCACGGCTAATGCCAAGAAGCATGGATTAATATTTACGTACATTAAGACCTCTCAAATTTACAGCTCTATAGATTTATTACATTTTTTACACTAATTTATATTTACAACTGTGAAAATCAGAAACTCCCGTGCGAAGAACAGTTAGTTGTAGTATAAAAATAAAGCAGGCAGTAATTACCATGCGCAGAAACAATATAACCCACCCAAATTTAAATCTCTCTGCACGTGTTACAGCTGCCCCATCTGAAGGTCAACATGGTTTTGCCGAATTGCTAACTTTTTTGGTTTGCTAACAACTCTGAATAACCCCTTCAATGCATTTCTTCAAAATAGTAGCATGCAGAGGATGAAGTAAATCATTCAGCTTCAGTGGACAATTTGATACATATGACAGCTGTGCATTCATGACATAATGTAGTAAAGTAGCTATATCAAAAAATATATCATCAATGCCTAGTTCAGAGGTTCCCAAACTGTGTGCCGTGGCTCCCTGGGGTGCCTCGGGACACTTGCAGGGGTGCCCTGGGTTGGTGGTCCAGGACCAATTCAAATTATTCATGGTCAATATAATAGGCAAAACCAATGCTGGTGGCTGCCAGTCATAAAATATGTGGCCAAACAGAAGCAAATCTTGTCCCTCACCACACAACTGACCTTAAGGATGACATATAAACGCAATCTACTTAATGTAATATTTCTTTCTAAATTTTCAATAAGAAATTTTTGGCCTAGGGGTGCCGTGAAACAAATTCTGATATTCTAGGGCGCCGTGATTCAAAAAAGTTTGGAAACCACTGGCCTAGTTAGTGTATATCAAAAAAGGTAAACTAGACTACTACTGCAGAAACAACACACTAACCATTGGCGTTTCTACCATGGGTGCAATGTGTGTGGTGCACACGGGCACCTGGATCCAGGGGGGCCCACACCGCACCCATGCTGTGTTAAAACTTACCTTCTGGAATCCCGCGACGGGCACTGAAGCCACAGTAGTGGCGGCAAAAATCCACCCCGAAATGGACGCAGCGCATGCGCATTAGCAAATTAGTCTCCGGAACATGGCGGGCGCCATGTTTCCGGATACTTGCGCATGTGCAGTAGACTCTGACACATTGCTGGAGCCTACGGGGCCATGGAGAGGAGGGGGCCCACTCGGAGTCTGCACACAGGTCCCCTTCCCTCATAAATTGGCCCCGACACTAACCATAATGCCAGAGTCGCCAAACACTGCCTGGTGGGTCTGGGTGCTAGGGATTTAAAATATGTTTACAGATAATCCTGTGGCCATTCACAGGTTTTCTATGTAATGGCTAACATGGGGAATGGGTGTCGCAGATTGGTGGACAGTGTCATTGAAGTACACATACTGTAGCTTCCACCAGCATAATGTCAAGTAAATATACAAACGGTAAAAATATAATACAGTGTACTGCAACGTAGAAGAAGTTTCAGTTAAGCATGAGGCTTCAATGAACCCTCACAAAATTTAGACTGCTCCTATAAGGTAGAACACCGTTTGGCTATTTTGATTTTTACTTTGAAGTGAAGAAATTATGTTCTGGGTTCCAGTCAGGGACTGCGACTATGCAGCTGAATAGGTTTCTGCTCTTAATACTCCTTAGCATACAAGCCACAAAGTTACTTAAACTCGAGTCTTATTGAGTTCCCTCCAGAGAGTTACTACCAGGATCAGTGTCTTGTATGAAAAAGTCTAAAGGTCATCAAAGTGCTACAGTATGGTACAGTAGTCACAGTACAGCTGGGTACACACTATACAGTTCTCTGTCAGATATTGGTTGTTAGCTCGAGAAATGTTTAGTGTGTACGCTGCACCAAGGCCCGGCGGTCGGTCAGTAACCCCTCTGATCTGTCACTGACATAGCGTGCGCTGCATACACTATGTTAAAGCAGTTTTTGTGTAGTGTGTGCGCTGCACATCTGGCGTTGTCGGGATTGTTTTGGTCGTCAGAATTTTTGTCTGCAAATCTGTCAGCTTTACTCTGTATAATGAAAATTGCTTATTGTGTTTTTTTCCCTTTTAGTGATCTCTTTTAATCAAAAAGAAGAAATATGTAAATATATTCGCTTCTTCCAATAATGTACAAATTGAGATCTACCTTCTTTCTGATGTTTGTGGAAATTAATTGAGAAATTTGGTATTTTAGAGATTAAACATTTAGGGTGACATTCAGTTGTTTATCCATCGCAGCACTGACAGCTGCCTGGTGCCTGACAGAGCAATTCAATTGTTGTTTTGGTAAGATGTGAATAGTTGGTGGCACCGGCATTTCAGCTCGCACCCCTGGGGGTGGCGAGCTGGAATGTGCGAAAAGTGACCCATTTGGGCACACAATCTGCACTTTTCACATCATGCCCATTAGTTTAGTTGGGTAAAGGCGCTTTACCTGGCTAAACCAGCCTTTTTGGGCGCGATGTGCACAATAAAAAAAAATATATATATTTTTTTTAATATCGCCCTTCTATCTCCCATCACTTTATTCGGGAGATCGGGAACAATAAAACAATTGAATCTTAACCTTAATGTACACAGGATAAACTGTATTATGTCTCAGACAAGCAGCAGTATGTAGTATCAAGGGTCTTAACAAAGTTCAGGAGGGAAACATTCTTCAAAGGAAGAGAAGTATTAGAACTCGAGGACATACACTGAGACTGGAGGGGGGAAATTTAGTTCAGGGGAAATTTAAGGAAAAATTACTTCACAGAAAGGGTAGTGGATAAGTGGAATAGCATCCCATCAGATGTGGTAGAGCAGGCATTCCCAACCACGGTCCTCAAGGCACACCAACAGTGCAGGTATTAGTGATATCCAGGCTGCAGCACAGATGGTTAAATCAAAATAGCTCAGCTACTAATTAAGTCACCTGTGCTGAAGGCTGGATATCACTAAAACCTGCACTGTTAGTGTGCCTTGAGGACCGTGGTTGGGAATGCCTGTGGTAGAGGCTAAGACTGTAGAGCAATTTAAACATGCTTGGGATAGGCATATGAATATCCTTACAAAGAATTAAGGTTCAAAAAGGGTTGAGATTGCCTAAAGGATAAAATAAAAAAGGGGCAGACTAGATGGGCCAAGTAGTTCTTATCTGCCGTCAAATTCTATGTTTCTATGTTTCTATGTATCATTAACAAAGCATTTGTCCTGAATGATGTACAGGTATCAGACAGAGCAGAATGTTTAGGATCAGGATTACTACACCAGGGGTGCAAGCCTTCATCTGACCAGTTCATTGGGGTTTTTGCACAGAACCGGCCAGAGGTAATAATACATTACACTTCCATCTATCTGGAAATTAGATGTGTCCTTTTTAGTGTCCTGACGCAGAGTGTGATTTGTCTCTTTGCAGTGGATAATCTCTGAGCTCGCCTGCTATACATATTCCATGGTAGTCATTCCTTTGTACGACACTCTAGGTCCTGGTGCCATCCGCTATATTATTAACACAGGTAAGTGAATGCATTGTAAGATTCCCCACTGTACCAACACATATTGCACTTCAGAAGACTTTGCACATATAATGGTAAGCTGCTCAATCAGATTGTGATGTCACTCAGGTGCTAAAAGGGTGCACTGCAGAAGACTTACCACTGTAGTGTGATGGCATGTTGCAGTTGTTTTCCTGGTAATTAGCACCAATTGCACAAAAAAAAAAAATCAGCTTTGGGTGATAAATTTCAGTTGTTGTGTTTAATTTTTTAATCCAGGATAGATTTTATATCCGAAAGAATATTCCCATGTTTTATTAATAGTGTAGCATAGCTGTATGACAGTCTCTCACATATATATTTCAAATAAGAATACAGGAACAGTGAGATTACTAATAATGAGGTCTATTCAAGAACCAGTGAAAAGAGTGGAGAAGTGAGCCTGTGGAGAAGTTGCTCATGGCAACCAATCAGCTGCTCCGTACAGTTGTACAGTATGCAAATTATAAATGTTACTTCAATGCTGTTGGTTGCCATGGGCAACTTCTCTACTAGCTCATTTCTCTACACTTTTCACTGCTTCAAGAATAGACTTTAATATGTCATACAGTATGAGTATGTAAAAATAGAGGTAGTACTGAACATTCATGGTTTCAAAGACACTGAAATAGCCCCATGTAGCACACCATGGACTTTGCAACACTAGTCCTAAGTAGTACACTATGGGGTCTATTCATGAAGCAGTGAAAACTGTGGAGAAGTGAGCCAGTGGAGAAGAACCAATCAGCACTGAAGTAACATTTATAATGTGCTTACTATAAAATTATACAGAGCAGCTGATTGGCTGCCATGGGCAACGTCTCCACTAGCTCTCTTCTCCACTCTTTTCACTGCTTCATGAATAGACCCATTTAAGTGAACTGAGTGCCTAATTGAACATGGATTGCATTTGTAAAGCTGCTCGCAGGCATCTTTACTAATGCTATCCATACTAGTACAAATGCAGTAGGAGGTGTTAAACACCTCCTTGACGCATTTGCAATCCCAGCACTGCAATTGCGTTGCAGCCTGAGATCAACATTGTGACTGATGGTCACGGTGATCCGCGCAGACTGCCAGCAGGCCATCGGAGGGCGGTTTATGAGGCCAAGGAAACTGCATCACGCGATGCAGTGCCTGGCTTTGCCACTCCCGGAAAACGGGAATGATATGCCCCCACTTCCGACAAGGCTGGGAGCCCCGTCCCCTTGTCCTCCCCCAAACGCCTCTGTCTGTCAATTGGGCAGAGGCGTTTGCAATACTGAAATGCAATCCCAGGACCCGTTCTGCTCATACACAGTTTCCAGATAATTTGGAAACTGCACAGAGGATCGCAGGAGCGACTCAAGCCGTATAACCCCCTGAGAAAGAAAAAAAGACAGGTCTGATACTAGTAATGCACTATGGGGGTCATTCCGAGTTGTTCGCTCGTTGCCGATTTTCGCAACGGAGCGATTAAGGCAAAAATGTGCATGCGCATGGTTCGCAGTGCGCATGCGGTTAGTATTTTAACACAAAACTTAGTAGATTTACTCACGCCCGAACGAAGATTTTTCCTCGTTGAAGTGATCGTAGTGTGATTGACAGGAAGTGGGTGTTTCTGGGCGGAAACTGGCCGTTTTCTGGGAGTGTGCGGAAAAACGCAGGCGTGCCAGGGAAAAACGCAGGAGTGTCTGGAGAAACGGGGGAGTGGCTGGCCGGAAGCTGGGCGTGTGTGTGACGTCAAACCAGGAACGCAACTGACTGAACTGATCGCTATTTGTGAGTAAGTCTCGAGCTACTCAGAAACTGCTAAGAAATTTCTTTTCGCTATTCTGCGAATCTTTCATTCGCAATTCTGCTCAGCTAAGATTCACTCCCAGAGGGCGGCGGCTTAGCATGTGCAATGCTGCTAAAAGCAGCTAGCGAGCGAACAACTTGGAATCACCCCCTATATGCAGACTTAGGACCTGATTTAGAGATGGATGCAGTGAGCATTGCTGCGTCTTTGGACGCAATATCGATATTCAATATGCTAATGCAGCAGGAGGCGTCAGTAGGAAAAAGACGCCTTCTGCTGCATTGCAGATCTGAGTGCTGCCTGTGAAGACGCAGCCTGAGGATCACCATTGTGACCATTGCTCAGCGTACTCAGAATGTCCAGTGGAACTGCTCAGCCGGGGCCAGGATGCATGTGTTGGAAGAACGTGGCCTCGGCACACCTACAAAATGGGGGTGACCTGTTTCCATTTTGTAAAAGTTTGCCCGCCACAACCCCCCTACTCCCCCACATCAACTCCGCAGCATGCCAATCATGCTGGGACTAAGGGGGCTCCGAGCGATCTCACAGAAGGAGACCGGCACATCTGCAGTACAAATAATGGACTCAAAATTGGAAAACAAAGTAGCAAAATTGAGGATAAAGGTCCTAATTCAGACCTAGTCCCTGCAATAGCTGCGATCGCAGGCTGAAGCCCTATGTGTTGTGGGCATGTGCATCGGCCGCACTGCGCGTGCACACACGGTGAGATTGGTGCGATCACCTCTGCCTGATTGCCGGGCAGAGGCGGTCTCGGGGCGGGAGGGGGAGGGCCAGCAGCATTCGTACGGCGTTGGAGGGGGGGAGGGGCGGAATCCAGATAATGTAGATGTGCAGCTAGGCTGCGTAGACAGGGAGCTACTCGCCAGGTGCGAAAGCATTGCCACTGTGCGATCCTTTTCGCACATGTGCAGGGGAGGGTGGGTTAGGGCCTGGTATGTGGGGCGGACTAGCCCTGTGCTGGGCGTCCCCCCACATGTCAGAGTTTTTGATCTACTATCAAGTCTGAATTGGGCTCAAAGTGCACATTATGGGAATATAGCGCAAAAAGGGTACGTGTATGAGGTCCCATCTGTAAGTGTTTGGTGACCAAATTACTCTGACCTAATGGTCATGTTCTTGTTGTTTATTTTAATTTTTCCATTATTTTTGTTTGTGCTTTTTTTTATACCACTTATTGATAACTAAAAAGAAGAAATGCCTGTATACTGTAAGTGAGCTCATTATAGCATGAACACCACGTGCGATACAGAGGCACATAGAGCCCTCAGGTGCCACTGCACTAACACTGGTCTAATACCAGTGCATATTGTGGGACTGTACAGTGTTGCTGGTGGAAATTGGAATATAGTGTACGACTGCACTAATGTATTTTTGGCAGCTGATATATCAACAGTAATATGTGACAAACCGGAGAAAGTGAAAGTCCTCCTGGAACATGTGGAGAAAGGAGAGACCCCAGGGCTGAAGTCTGTTGTTATCATAGACTCTGTGGATCAGCAGCTGGTGAAGAGAGGACGGAATTGTTCTGTGCGCATTCAGTCTATGCAAGAACTGGAGGTGATATATCATTACAGGCACACTCAAATTATCACATTATAGGGAACTTGGGTATATATTACATTTAATTACAATGTTAAATTAAATAGGTCACTTATTTTAAATAGGTCTACTATATTATACCGGCACCGTGATCCTGACCGCCGGCATACAGGCAGCGGGGTGAGCGCAAAAGAGCCCCTTGCGGGCACATTGTCTTTTATTCTCCCTCCAGGGGTGTCGTGGACACCCCAAGAGGGACAGTAGTTGTCTGTATGCCAGCTATCGGGATCCCGGCGCCGGTATGCTGAGCAACGGGATCCCGACATCTGGCATATCAAATGCCTCCCAAAGGCAGCGCTGATCGACCACTTGCGTCCACCTCTGAATCTGCCCCACTGTCTACCTACTCATAAAAGTGTTGCATAAGGTGAACCTGGTCAGCCACCTTCCAGCTGCCCCCAGAGATGAGGTCCTCACCTCCCATCATGGCAGAAGTTCTTTCTGTGTACAGAAACATATGCTAAAAGCTGAACCCTACACAATGCACGTACTTCCCGTTATAGGTGTATGTGCATAACTATGCCCAACCCAGAGTCGGTGCTGAGACCGTGTAATGCTGATCTTCATGCTCTGCTCGGGGCTAATGCAAAGCTGGAAGCAAAGAAAAAAAAAGGAACAACTTTGCAACTGGATAAACCACGTTGCATGGCAAGGGGTGCAAATACAATGATTTTCTTCCATTTAGGGCTGTAACACACTGGCCGGTTTCTCCCGGATGGCAAAAAGCCGGACAAAGTTTGTCCGGCTTTTTGCCATCCGGGAGAAACCGGCAGAGTCTCACACACAGGACGGCTTTGAGCCGTGTGTGATGCTGTGCGCATGCGCAGTATCAGACACGGCTTCCGAAAAAAACCGTTGTGTGTGAAAGCTCCCCTTCACACACACGGTTCACTGACTGCAAAGACGGCCCGGCGGCCGCCGGTCCTTCCAGTGGTGAGACCCGGCTGCAACCCGGCAGCCGGGCCGGGGCCGTGCAGTGTGAAGGGACCCTAGCCCTCACACTGTTAACTACAATGCCGGCACGGGAAAAGCCGTCCAGCTTTTTCCCGGCCGGCAAAAGCCGGGTAGTGTGTTTTAGCCCTTAGGGTTAATACTGACTGCTTTTACATGTAGCCAACAACCAGACAGCTTTATTTTTACACTGTAATTCAGAATTTATTATCTATTACCAGTTATTTATATAGCGCACACATATTCCGCAGCGCTTTGCCAAGAATACTTGCCCATTCATATAAGTCCCTGCCCCAGTGGAGCTTACAATCTATATCTCCTACCACACGTACGTGCACACACATTCACACTAGGGTTAATTGTGTTTGGAGCCAATTAACCTACCAGTATATTTTTGGATTGTGAGAGTAAACCTGGAGTACCCTATGGAAACCCACGCAAGCACGGGGAGAATATACAAACTCCACACAGTTTGGGTCATGGTGGGAATTGAACCCATGACCTCAGTTCTGTGAGGCAGTAATGCTAACCATTACACCATCACTACTGCCTAACTCAAAAGAGTAGAGCTAGGACACGCCCATCCCAACTCTAAATATGTTTGAACATTTTAAATATGCCTCAACTGCAGTGGTCTTTGTCCAAGGTGCAAATGAGCTCCTTTGTTTGCTTTGCTCCCAATTTTTACATCAGCCCCTTTGTGTACAGCGCTGCTGTGTGTGAATGCTACACTGCGCCTTTCAGCTAATGAGTTTAAAGGAGTCAAATTGATCACACATTGAGATGCATTGGAGCAATTGCTCGCCCCATAGCAATCCCGGCTTATCTCGGCATACAGCTCTTACATTGTGCCTGCCACCTATGTGTACACATCCTCAGTGCGCACTTGCACATACCCTAATATGATTTATCTTTATTATTACATCCACCTGCATATCCCATTGTTGTGGTGACACACCCGCACATGCGTACAGCCTACTACAGCCCAGTTCCACCTTCAGTCATAAGTATAGATGCAACTGAATTGTGTATGACTCTGCGTACGTGCATGCGCTCAGAACTGGAGCAGGCGAAATGTGAAAGCATTGAAAGTATGCTCTGCACAGAGGAGTCTGTTCAACTCAGCCTCAGCCCCTAATGAGTATCTATATATCTTTATTATCATTCTGGGAGCAGCCATCCCCAAAGCAGTAGTCGCTAAATGCAAATGAAACATAATGGGTCTACGGCAGAGTTGCACGTGCATTGGTCGCAGTTTCGCTCACACTACATTTACAAAGCTAAATCCAGATGTGCGACTGCACGGTCCCAAAATCACTATCATCATCATGAGCACGCAGCACTCACCTCTGTTCCTGGTGCTATAGATCCATGTAAAACCAGACAGATCTCAGCATAGCCAGCAATTCCACCTACATCCCCACAATACGCCCTCGCCTACTGTATGTGCGAATGCCACCCATATACCCCCTTCAGCCGCAAGTAGACAGGAGACTGGGTTGCGTAGAAATTGCCCATAATTACTCATGTAATTGTCTGTGGTGCATGTAGAGTGCTATAAGGAACCGTGCGGGCCAGCAGTGGCCCTAATGCCAGAGCTTGTGTCACTTCTTATTACTCCATCTCTTGTTCTAAGTGGTAGAAACTGTCAACACGTCAACACGTATTGACTTCTTTTTCCAGCAAGATGATGCACTTTACTGGACGTTTACAAGAATGCATTAATAATACTGGAATATCAATGTAAAATTATCTTTCTCTTGTCTAGGATTGTGGCAGGAAAAACAGAAGATCCCCAATTGTGAGTGCACCTCTAGCACCATCTTGTACTGTATGTATATGTTGAGAACTATAGTTCTCACCCCAGAAATCATGAACATATTATTTAACTGGTCATTTGGCAATATGAGTCTGGGTAATTTAAATGCTGTATTCAGCAATGTAGGATGAACCTGACCATTCTCACACCATCATGATATTATCCAAGGGGATGTCCCATTCAAAGCGAGATCTCACCCGCTTTCTCCAAAATAAAATACTTGATATGAGCTGTATTTGATGTACAGTATTACTGACTTTCCCCCAGGACTGTGGCTCATAATCATTATATAATTGGTATTGTCATTTAGATTCCTTGCAAGGTAAGGTATTATTACCATAATGCCACAATACATTACACACTTTTGGTTGACATCCCTTCTGTACTCTTTAACAGTGCTCATATTTGAAAGACCTATATAACAGTGTAATAATGAAAAAACAAAATTATAATTAACTCTAACTTAACAAGCCTTTATCCTCCATTGTGCTTTGGTCTTAGATATATATATATATATATAGGTCTGTTAAAACAAAAAAGCTGATACAATCAGGGCCACCTTAATGTATAGGCATACTGGACGGCTATCCAAGGCCCCACAACTCTAGGAGCCTTCGAACAGGGGTGGGCAGTGGTCACACAATCAGAGTGGCCAGGCAACGTTCTCTACCTGCCTTCCAGGCTACAGACAGATTCTCAATGGCTATCAGCATGCTATTGGTAGATGGCTGGAGCTATCCACCAATCAGAGTGCTGACAGCCAAGAGGAGCAAGTAATGATTTTTTTTTTTAATTGTTTCCTGTGAATGGGTGGATAGGTACTTTTCCCACTAGGATGTGTGTAGGGCAGAACGCAGAGGTGTGGGGGCAGTATGTGGTGGATGTGGGGGGGCGCAGCAGGCTGGGGAGGGGGATGCAGCCCCGCTGGCATCACTATTAGTGGTGGTTCCACACCTCCTCGTCACCAGTGGTAGTATGCCGATCTGTCCACGTCACCGATGTGGGGCATGCCAACCTGTCCTCGTTACTAATGGGGGAGTGCCCAGCACTTACAGAGTACTTGGCTTTCCCCAAGCTCTCCCTTTAGTGTGAATAGATGCTGTGCGCATGCTCCCGACATCTGTTCATGCAGTGACGGCACAGCATTGTCAGGATGTTTTAGCAGAGCGTCGCTAAAGGGCACTTTAAAAATTAGGCAGGGTGCGGCTCCCTACTAAAACAGCCTAGCGTGAAAACTAGGTAGGGGCCCCAGTGCATTGCTTTTCCCAGGGTCTACTATGCCGTTAAGACAGCCCTGGATACAATCTATAAGCTCCACTTTTCTCCAGCATTAAACGACCCATAGTCCCAGCATGACAGGAAGGCACACCTTTCACCCTTCTAGCTATCATCTGTAAAAACAATAGCCGTCCAGGGGGCCAAAAATAATGTGTCCATTACTGCTGAGCTCAGGACACAATCTTCACCTGCACTCCCTTAGCTGCTCCACTGGAGTGAAAAGGAATTACAGTATGTGACGGACTTCCATGTCACTGCATTGCTACACATCAAATTTAATGGTGCTTTAAAATGTGTGTGTGTGTATATATATATATATATTTCTCTGACGTCCTAGTGGATGCTGGGACTCCGTCAGGACCATGGGGAATAGCGGCTCCGCAGGAGACAGGGCACAAAATTTAAACGTTTGACCACTAGGTGGTGTGTACTGGCTCCTCCCCCTATGACCCTCCTCCAAGCCTCAGTTAGGTTTTTGTGCCCGTCCGAGCAGGGTGCAATCTAGGTGGCTCTCCTAAAGAGCTGCTTAGAAAAAGTTTGTTAGGTTTTTTATTTTCAGTGAGTCCTGCTGGCAACAGGCTCACTGCAACGAGGGACTTAGGGGAGAAGAAGTGAACTCACCTGCGTGCAGGATGGATTTGCTTCTTAGGCTACTGGACACTAGCTCCAGAGGGACGATCACAGGTACAGCCTGGATGGGTCACCGGAGCCGCGCCGCCGACCCCCTTGCAGATGCCGAATAGAGAAGAGGTCCAGAAACCGGCGGCAGAAGACGTCTCAGTCTTCATGAGGTAGCGCACAGCACTGCAGCTGTGCGCCATTGCTCTCCGCACACTTCACACCAGCGGTCACTGAGGGTGCAGGGCGCTGGGGGGGGCGCCCTGGGCAGCAATGTAATATACCTATTCTGGCTAAAATATATCACATATAGCCCCTGGGGCTATATGGATGTATTTAACCCCTGCCAGGTTCCAAAAAAACCGGGAGAAGAAGCCCGCCGAAAAGGGGGCGGGGCCTATTCTCCTCAGCACACAGCGCCATTTTCCTGCCCAGCTCCGCTGCGAGGAAGGCTCCCAGGACTCTCCCCTGCACTGCACTACAGAAACAGGGTAAAAACAGAGAGGGGGGGCACTTATTGGCGATATTTATAATATTTGAGCTGCTATAAAGGGAACACACTTATTAAGGTTGTCCCTATATATATTTATAGCGCTTGGGTGTGTGCTGGCAAACTCTCCCTCTGTCTCCCCAAAGGGCTAGTGGGGTCCTGTCTTCTATCAGAGCATTCCCTGTGTGTCTGCTGTGTGTCGGTACGTGTGTGTCGACATGTATGAGGACGATGTTGGCGTGGAGGCGGAGCAATTGCCTGTAATGGTGATGTCACCCCCTAGGGAGTCGACACCAGAATGGATGGCTTTGTTTATGGAATTACGGGATAGTGTCAGCACGCTACAAAAGTCGGTTGACGACATGAGACAGCCGGCAAACCAGTTAGTACCTGTCCAGGCGTCTCAGACACCGTCAGGGGCTGTAAAACGCCCTTTACCTCAGTCGGTCGACACAGACCCAGACACTGACACTGAATCCAGTGTCGACGGTGAAGAAACAAACGTATTTTCCAGTAGGGCCACATGTTATATGATCACGGCAATGAAGGAGGCTTTGCATATCTCTGATACTGCAAGTACCACAAAAAGGGGTATTATGTGGGGTGTGAAAAAACTACCGATAGTTTTTCCTGAATCAGAGGAACTGAATGAAGTGTGTGAGATAGAAAACTGCTAATTTCAAAGAAGTTATTGGCATTATACCCTTTCCCGCCAGAGGTTAGGGCGCGCTGGGAAACACCTCCTAGGGTGGATAAGGCGCTCACACGCTTATCAAAGCAAGTGGCGTTACCGTCTCCTGATACGGCCGCCCTCAAGGATCCAGCTGATAGGAGGCTGGAGAATACATTAAAAAGTATATACACACATACGGGTGTTATACTGAGACCAGCAATCGCCTCAGCCTGGATGTGCAGTGCTGGCGTGGCTTGGTCGGAGTCACTGTCTGAAAATATTGATACCCTGGATAGGGACAGTATTTTACTGACTATAGAGCAGTTAAAGGATGCATTTCTTTATATGCGAGATGCACAGATAGATATTTGCACTCTGGCATCAAGAGTAAGTGCGATGTCCATATCTGCCAGAAGAAGTTTATGGACGCGCCAGTGGTCAGGTGATGCGGATTCCAAACGACATATGGAAGTATTGCCGTATAAGGGGGAGGAATTATTTGGGGTCGGTCTATCGGATCTGGTGGCCACGGCAACGGCCGGAAAATCCACCTTTTTACCCCAGGTCACCTCCCAGCAGAAAAAGCCGCAGGCTTTTCAGCCGCAGTCCTTTCGTTCCTATAAGAACAAACGAGCAAAAGGACATTCCTATTTACCCCGAGGCAAAGGAAAGGGTAAGTAACTGCAACAAGCAGCTCCTTCCCAGGAGCAGAAGCCCTCCCCGGCTTCTACAAAGGCGTCAGCATGACGCTGGGACCTTACAAGCAGACTCAGGGGCGGTGGGGGATCGCCTCAAACATTTCAGCGCACAGTGGGCTCACTCGCAGGTGGACCCCTGGATCCTGCAGGTAGTATCTCAGGGTTACAGGTTGGAATTCGAGAAGTCCCCTCCTCGCCGTTTCCTAAAGTCTGCTTTGCCAACGTCTCCCTCCGACAGGGCGACGGTATTGGAGGCCATTCACAAGCTGTATTCTCAGCAGGTGATAGTCAAGGTACCCCTCCTACAACAGGGACGACAGTATTACTCCACGCTATTTGTGGTACCGAAGCCGGACGGCTCGGTAAGACCGATTCTAAATCTAAAATCTCTGAACCTGTACATACAAAAATTCAAGTTCAAGATGGAGTCACTCAGAGCAGTGATAGCGAATCTGGAAGAAGGGGATTTTATGGTGTCCTTGGACATCAAGGATGCTTACCTTCATGTTCCAATTTGTCCTTCACACCAAGGGTACCTCAGGTTCGTGGTCCAAAACTGTCATTATCAGTTTCAGACGCTGCCGTTTGGATTGTCCACGGCACCCCGGGTCTTTACCAAGGTAATGGCCGAAATGATGATCCTTCTTCGAAGAGAAGGCGTCTTAATTATCCCTTACTTGGACGATCTCCTGATAAGGGCAAGATCCAGAGAACAGCTGGAGGTCGGAGTAGCACTAACCCAAGTAGTGCTCCAACAACACGGGTGGATTCTGAATTTTCCAAAATCCCAACTGATCCCGACGACACGTCTGTTGTTCCTAGGGATGATTCTGGACACTGTTCAGAAAAAGGTATTTCTTCCGGAGGAGAAAGCCAGGGAGTTATCCGATCTAGTCAGGAACCTCCTAAAACCAGGAAAAGAATCTGTGCATCAATGCACAAGAGTCCTGGGAAAAATGGTAGCTTCTTACGAAGCGATTCCATTCGGCAGATTCCATGCACGAACTTTTCAGTGGGATCTGCTGGACAAATGGTCCGGATCGCATCTGCAGATGCATCAGCGGATAAAATTGTCCACAAGGACAAGAGTGTCTCTGCTATGGTGGTTGCAGAGTGCTCATCTGTTAGAGGGCCGCAGATTCGGCATACAGAACTGGGTCCTAGTGACCACGGATGCCAGCCTGAGAGGCTGGGGAGCGGTCACACAGGGAAGAAACTTCCAGGGCGTGTGGTCAAGCCTGGAGACGTCTCTTCACATAAATATACTGGAGCTAAGAGCAATCTACAATGCTCTAAGCCTGCAAAACCTCTGCTTCAGGGTCAGCCGGTGTTGATTCAGTCGGACAACATCACGGCAGTCGCCCACGTAAACAGACAGGGCGGCACAAGAAGCAGGAGGGCAATGGCAGAAGCTGCAAGGATTCTCCGCTGGGCAGAAAATCATGTGTTAGCACTGTCAACACCATGGGTGTACCAGTCAGTGTATGTGTTTCCTCCTCTGCCTCTCATACCAAAAGTACTGAGAATTATACGGCAAAGGGGAGTAAGAACGATACTCGTGACTCCGGATTGGCCAAGAAGAACTTGGTACCCGGAACTTCAGGAGATGCTCACGGAAGATCCGTGGCCTCTACCTCTAAGACGGGACCTGCTTCAGCAGGGACCGTGTCTATTCCAAGACTTACCGCGGCTGCGTTTGACGGCATGGCGGTTGAACGCCGAATCCTAAGGGAAAAAGGCATTCCGGAAGAGGTCATCCCTACCCTGGTAAAAGCCAGGAAGGAGGTGACTGCACAACATTATCACCGCATTTGGAGAAAATATGTTGCGTGGTGTGAGGCCAGGAAGGCCCCGACGGAGGAATTTCAACTGGGTCGATTCCTACATTTCCTGCAAACAGGATTGTCTATGGGCCTCAAATTAGGGTCCATTAAGGTTCAAATTTCGGCCCTGTCGATTTTCTTCCAGAAAGAATTGGCTTCAGTTCCTGAAGTCCAGACTTTTGTAAAAGGAGTACTACATATACAGCCCCCGGTTGTGCCCCCAGTGGCACCGTGGGATCTTAATGTAGTTTTGGATTTTCTCAAATCCCATTGGTTTTGAGCCACTCAAATCGGTGGATTTTAAATATCTTACATGGAAAGTAACCATGCTACTGTCCCTGGCTTCAGCCAGGAGAGTGTCAGAATTGGCGGCTTTATCGTATAAAAGCCCATATCTGATTTTCCATTCGGACAGGGCAGAACTGCGGACGCGTCCTCACTTTCTGCCTAAGGTGGTTTCAGCGTTTCACCTAAACCAGCCTATTGTGGTGCCTGCGGCTACTAGCGATTTGGAGGATTCCAAGTTGCTGGACGTTGTCAGAGCATTGAAAATATATATTTCAAGGACGGCTGGAGTCAGAAAATCTGACTCGCTGTTTATACTGTATGCACCCAACAAGCTGGGTGCTCCTGCTTCTAAGCAGACGATTGCTCGTTGGATTTGTAGCACAATTCAACTTGCACATTCTGTGGCAGGCCTGCCACAGCCTAAATCTGTCAAGGCCCATTCCACAAGGAAGGTGGGCTCATCTTGGGCGGCTGCCCGAGGGGTCTCGGCATTACAACTCTGCCGAGCAGCTACGTGGTCAGGGGAGAACACGTTTGTAAAATTCTACAAATTTGATACCCTGGCTAAGGAGGACCTGGAGTTCTCTCATTCGGTGCTGCAGAGTCATCCGCACTCTCCCGCCCGTTTGGGAGCTTTGGTATAATCCCCATGGTCCTGACGGAGTCCCAGCATCCACTAGGACGTCAGAGAAAATAAGATTTTACTTACCGATAAATCTATTTCTCGTAGTCCGTAGTGGATGCTGGGCGCCCATCCCAAGTGCGGATTGTCTGCAATACTTGTACATAGTTATTGTTACAAAAAAATCGGGTTGTTATTGTTGTGAGCCGTCTGTTCAGAGGCTCCTACGTTTGTCATACTGTTAACTGGGTTCAGATCACAAGTTGTACGGTGTGATTGGTGTGGCTGGTATGAGTCTTACCCGGGATTCAAAATCCTTCCTTATTGTGTACGCTCGTCCGGGCACAGTATCCTAACTGAGGCTTGGAGGAGGGTCATAGGGGGAGGAGCCAGTACACACCACCTAGTGGTCAAACTTTTAAATTTTGTGCCCTGTCTCCTGCGGAGCCGCTATTCCCCATGGTCCTGACGGAGTCCCAGCATCCACTACGGACTACGAGAAATAGATTTATCGGTAAGTAAAATCTTATTATATATAATATTATATTTAACATATCAGTTAAGGTCTGCCTTCCTTATCCAAAAAGCTGTCTTTATTTTGTTTACAGCCACCTACACCTGAAGATCTGTCTATTGTGTGTTTTACTAGTGGCACTACAGGTGAGTGGTTATCAGTCCACTGCTTTATTACTACAAGTATACCCAGCACTGACACAGCGCCTGGCAGCACAATTTCAGATTTCGTTTCATGCTATCTCAATATGACATGTTCTAGAGCAGATTCAGTGTGGTGTTGAGAGATGGCGCCTCTGTGGTGTGTATGCCTGTTTTCGCTCGGGTTTTAGTATGCTCTAGAACAGATCACTACTGTAACAGCAAGGGGTAGATTTACCGAATAGCAAAAAATCTCTGTGTCATCAGAAACGGTTGCTGCAGTGCGGGTGCTGCAATGCGCTTGTGCAGAACGGATTACCTCTGTACAGATGTAGGAAGCAGCAGAGAGTAAAAGGCAAAACCAAATCAGTTTTGCCTTTTAAAAGATCACCACTGTAAGTCTTGTGGCTAAACATCTAGTGGCTGCCTACAACTCACAGGATATTACATTTACCCCATAGTGCTTTAGAATGACCAGATCTCTGCAAGTCAGTCACAGGTCACTTCGTTTTCCGCAATCAACCCATGTAACTTGGTTGTTGTGTTGTGGGCACGATAAGCAGGCATAATACATTTAAAAAATTTTAAAATTCAATCTGTCCTTTATAATCCAGTGATTTATCCAGCAGATAACAGGAGGAGTCACAGGGGGAAAGGAAAGTGGTGTCTATAAAGGCAACATGCCTGGATTTGTTACATAAATGACAGATTCACTAATCCTTTTATGGCACTTTGGGGGGGATCTAGAGGTGGAAGCATAGAAGCCATCCTACGCGAGCGTCCCATGGTCTATCTCTGCACATGCATCTGAGACGCACTTTGCATGCATCCTGATTGTTACCGCCAGGGAACGCAGAACGGATTTTCTCGGAGATCCATGCAATTTTGAAGGACATTTCTGTGTCGTAATTGAGGGGGTGGCTAACAGGCGGGGGCATGGTGTTGGTTTGTCAGCGACTGCTGACATCAGAGGCCTAGGACCCACAGACATTCTACGCCATGGCCTATGGCCCTGTTGTTATCTGCTGGTAGTGCATCTTTGTACACACATTGGCAGATCTGCAGTGCAGCCAGTGGGCATCTCAATATGATGCCAGTTAGCTGTGGCATTAGCACACAGGAACACTAGCAGCTGCGACTCCACTGCGTCCACCTTTGAATGGGGAAGCAGTTAGCTTCCTGACGAACGGGATCCCGGCGGTCAATATACTGACTCCAGGATCCCGAGGGAGGACAGAAACCCGGCGTCACTATACCGACACCAAACAGGATCGTCCTGAGAGCGGGATGCACTGCTATCCTGCCGCGGTGGAGAGGAGGTTAGGTTTAGGCAGCAGAAGAGGGGTTAGTGTTAGGCTGCAGCGCCGGAAAGGTAAGGGTTAGGCACTAGGGAGGGAGAGTTAAGAAGCTGGCACGGAAAGGTTAGGGTTAGGGACTGGGGAGAGAGGTTTAGGGTTAGGCTCATAAAACGGGAGGTTAGGGTTAGGCATCAAGTGTGGAGGGTTAGGTTTAGGCAGCGGGGAAGGGAGGGTTAGGGTTAGGCAGCACCCGGGAGGGTTAAGGTTAGGCAACCACAAGGGAGGGCTAGGGTAGGGAAAAGGTGAGGCTTAGGGGCTTCCTGGGGGGCTGTTGTGATTTTGAGGGACGGGATGCCACTGCCGGTATACTGACCGTTGGCAAATGATACTGATCCCTCTGAATCTCCCGGTGTATGTGCTCTGGCTGGAGTGGAAAGATCTAAAACATTCTTTAGATTTGTCACCAGAGTAAAAAGATTTCATTGACACGTTCATGGTCTTTCTGTTCTTATTAAGTGGCTTGTAGAGGCAGTAGTAAGACTATGTCCTTGGATCAACATTACACTATAGACAGTATGGTCTTTATGCACTAAATAATTGATGTCAATTACGGTACTTGTATTCCCTTAATACTCATTTACAAATGTGATTTCATCTGTGTTTCAGGCAATCCCAAAGGTGCCATGCTGACCCACGGCAATGTAGTGGCAGACTTCTCCGGCTTTCTGAAAGTGACAGAGGTGAATACTTTGGAGTGTGATTTAGCCCAACATAGTAGAAGAGATGAGCGCATACTGTGTTTGCTGCCCATGTCCCATACATATTATACAATATTCTTAACCACTGCTACAGGCTTTTAACCTTGACTATCACTTGTCTTAATGCCAATAATCTCCTTATTGAAAATGTCCCTTGGCAACTACTCTTTTAACACTGGCATATTACAGAGGTATGTTTGCGGCATTGCTATACCCTGTGACTTGTATTGGTAGAAGTCATTGTATATGCAGTAGTAGTGCTGTATAGAGCTACTGGGAGACTAATGCCATCCACTTGGATGTACGCTGACTATATGGCAAGCCTTAACTGTAATGATTGAAATGATGTGCAAGCTTATAACCAACTGAATAGACTGACTGTGTCTTAAGTACTGTGATAGATGTTCTGCTCAAAAGGAAAATCAGATAAAGAATTGAGTGTTCAGCCGTGTGACCATAGGCTTATTCCCATTACTGCACCAAAGCAGGGTCTTGTGATCGGAATCACAAGTCTGATTTGTTATTGATCTGGAACAGATTGCGGGCTCAGTCTTTCATTTCCAAATTACCGACTCTTGGTATTTTTCTATTTCTTTCACTGTATTATTCCATTCTTACTCCAATCTTTATGGAGATATCAAATACGCCGCTACCCGAGGGGGAATATAACCCTGTAGCCAAAGGTTGCCACAGGGCCCGAAGCATGGCGAGCCTGCAAGGGGACACGCTGGGCTCGCAGCCGGTGTTCTGGCAGACGGAATTCCGGCGTCGGTCTCCTGACAGCCGGAATATCATACTGAATCCGATTATAAGTCTATTTTGCATTAAAATGCAAAGAATATTTTATAACCACACTTGGTACAGTAAATATGACATGATGGAGGATTGAAGTGCTCCAACTCTCACTGCATGTTACATGTATTTATTTAGTGCTAGCATATTCTGTTGCCCTGCACAAACAGTAATACAGATGTGTCCTCATCAGCGGCGGCTCCTTACCTTTCTGACCAGTTGGGCCTGGCTTCTCCCGCCTCCAAGTCTGTCTGGTGATGGCTGACATCACCGGGAGGCGGGACTTAGTCTAGCACTGGTAGAGAGAACAGGCTGGCTTCTAGGGACCACATTGGCTGCAGCCCCTAGAAGTCAGATTGGGCTGCTGTAATAGCAGGGGAGTGGCTTTCCAGTTCTCGCTGCTATGGCAGACCCGGGGGTAAAAAACATCTCCCCGTGTGACTACCTGTCTGGCTGTGATTAGCAGGGAGTGCGTCTAATGGGAAATCACTACCACTGCTAGACAGCCCCATAGGTAAAATCCGCCACTGAATAACCAACCGAGTTGGAAGGGGCACTCAAGCTGTGGCTCCAATTAGTGTATATTTAGCAGCTGTCTGGATAGGCATAGGTGATGATATAAAATCCGCCACTGGTCTGCATACACATACAGCATACTTTTTGTGCCATATGGCGTAAACTCCCCTGGGCAAATTTATACACTCTGCCACATGGGTAGTAATTCCCGTGGATTAGTACTTTTTCCCCCGAATTTTTGCATCTTTATACGCTACTTAGTAGACTATTAGCGAATTGTGTACTTAGGCATTTAGGATTAGTATTTTTGTCACAAAGTTTTTGGTAGATACAGGCATATTTATTAACAATGGGCCTCATTGAGCACGGGTCGGAGATGCATTGCGTTCACTTTCTGCCAAACTGTGCTATACTGCGCACACGCATCGGTGGCAGTGTGTGTGTGTGTGGGCTGGCATATTGCAGTGGCAGCGCTGGGCATCAGGTGGATGTCGACTCGGCATTGCAGGGAAAATGGGTGCGGGTTGGCGCCATTTTTGAGATGTCAGCGTGACTCCACATGTGGCCACTAGAATTGAAAACATGTCCGTCATGCGCCTGCCTTCGCAGTTAGGCTGCAGAGGCAGGGGGCCTCCACAATTCAGCGATGCGATCGCAGTTAGATTGTGTTCGTATCATCGGCAGGCATTTGCCCTGTGCGCGGTGGCCCCCAGCATGCAATCGCAGCCAGTTGCAGTTTTGCTAAAATAGCAAAACTGCAGCTGAAGCTCAATAAGGTCCAAGGTTTTTACAAAAATATTGTGAAAAAGAGTGAATGTATTAAAAGGTGTTTGAAGCTGTTTTCATGAATCACTGCTCCAAACCCTTTAATTATTTTTGTTTTTAGTAACCAGATAGCATTTCAGATATTTATTATGCGATCTGCCCAAATTTACAGAATTATTTTTTTAATTAAAAATAAAATAAAATACTGCAGTGAGCCCTGTGATAATTACGCCAGCTTCAGCTGGTGTAAGCATAGAGCTCACTGTGAATCCTGACACCTGCACTGCTTTCTCTGCTCCTAGGCAGAGAAAGATGCGCGCGTACCCAGCCAGTGTGATCAGCTGTGTGTCCATTAAAAAAAATTAAAAATCATACTTACCTACCCAGGGACCAGTGATCGGTTCTTCGGTGAGGGCTGCCGGTCATCGGGTCTCCCTGCTGCAGCTGTGATCCCTGGTGCTACAAAGCAGCAGCTCACTTTACAGCACTGAAGGTCACAGCAGCAGGGAGCCCGATGACCGGCAGCCCTCCGGGAGGTCCGTTAACCAATCCCCGGGTGTTAGTGAGTATAATCATGTTTAGGGGGGTCACAATGAGGAGGGGGATGCTGGTGGCGGTGGTGATCTTGGGCGGCGGCGCATGTGAAGCACATAATCTGGGCATTTTTCGTGAAAAATACTCCAATTTGGCTGCGGAGAGGCATCGCAGGGACAGAGCTTTCTCTCAAGCTCTGTCCCTGCATGCGATAATTGATACATCCATGCAATGTAATAAATTATTGCATTGCAGGATGGGGTGATTTTATCACAGCACATCCGCATCCTCGGCCTCACAGTTAAGTTGCATGTTTTAATAAAAAATTGCATGGTGTAACTAAATTGCAAGACTGGGTAACAAAAGGCAGACAAAGAAACAAGAGGGCCCTGCTCGCAAGTTCGATCTCTAGATAAACCGGTATCTGATATACAAGGATAAGTGCTACGTATTGGAAATGGTCCAGGCAGATTGCATATGTTCTTGGTGGGCTGTATGATCCAGTCACACAGGAATGTTCACATAGTGTTAGTGGGATGTGTTAGTGTAGAAAGAAAACATATTATGTACGGCTACCTGTGCACTGTGTAGGGGGGAGGTAATTAGTAGAAGAGTTTACATAGATTAGGTGGGTGGTTCTAGGATTTGATAAGATGCCTGAAGAGGTGATGGAACGCTTGAAGTCTTGAAAAAAATAAGATTGTCTTGTTGTGCGTGGAAGGGCTTTCTAAAGAGTGTGGGTGCAGTAATGAATGTGGATGAGTCTCAGATCTTGTCCACAGTGAAGGGGTCCAGCTGGAGATATTTTTAGATAAGTGAAGAGGTGTATATTAATGTCTTTTGGTTGATCTTATGTTTAAGCAGAAGTATTTTGTATTAAATTTGGTAAAAGACTGGTAAGCAGCGGTAAGATCAGCCTTGTAGCTGCATTCAAAATACAGTGTGTGGGTGACAGTCTATTCCAGGGAAGACCAGTAAGGAGACTATTGCAATGATCAATGCAGGAGATAATAATGCATGAATTAGAGTTTTGCGTAAGATGTGGGTGTATTCTGGATATGTCTTAGATATAAGTAAGAGAGGGGTAAATGCAGTGGCGGCCCCTACTTACATTTGGTAGAGGGCTGTGCGAGAGGAGAGGAGACAGCCAAGTTCCGGTACCTGCACGCATGCACAGACGCCGTGGTGCGCATGCGCAAACCCCTGGCTTCTATGGACTGCACTGACTGCAGTCCATAGAAGCCGGATTGTGCTGCACGAAACCTTATGCGTGTGGCCCTGCTTCATCTCTGGATCATATTGAAGCAAGTTCACATTTCAACGTACTGTATTATGCTTGAGTCAGCCGATGTGGGAGAGTGTTAAATCATCTTGCCTGGAATGTGCGCTCTCTCAGTATCAGTAGTTTGTATTGGCTCTGCTGTCCCTATCGCACATGCACCGTGACTACCTCTCCCAGCGGCCCCACACCATAGTGACTTTTGTGTTTCCGCTCCTGGCTGGCTCCAATGTGCATGCATGAGATCCTGCAAACCTCGCGAAATCTCACGTGCAGGTCGGAGCCTGGTGGACGCACCAGCCACTATAGTGGCTGTGAATGGGAACCATCACCTGCAGATGGCAAAAATCGATGCAGGTGTCCGACTGACCGTTCTTACATTGCCCTGCATATCGTCCCTGTCACTGGGCACACACCGCCACTGTCATACATGGGGTGGGCGGGGGAAGTGGTATCAGTACACATAACGGGGGTAATTCTGAGTTGATCGCAGCAGGATTTTTGTTAGCAGTTGGGCAAAACCATGTGCACTGCAGGAGAGGCAGATATAACATGTGCAGAGAGAGATAGATTTGGGTGGGGTGAGTTCAATCTGCAATCTAAATTGCAGTGTAAAAATAAAGCAGCCAGTATTTACCCTGAACAGAAACAAAATAACCCACCCAAATCTAACTCTTTCTGCAAATGTTATATCTGCCCCCCCCCCCCCCCCCCCCTGCAGTGCACATGGTTTTGCCCAACTGCTAAAAAATTTCCTGCTGCGATCAACTTGGAATTACCCCCAACGTGCGCTGATACCATTTGTCCACCATGTCAACATTTAATACATTTACCCCAGAATTTGGAAATAGATTGAATATAGGGCGCAAAGGACTGTTCAGAGTCAAGGATGACATGTGAGCCTGAGGGGCAGAGTATATCGTCAGCAGAATTACGTAAATACTATTAGACAGTCGGAATAACACAGAGTTTGAGGTGACGCGATGACATCCAGTATAAAATGCTGCACGCTTAGTAACACAGGCTCAACAGCAAAGAGTCTCTGGAAATAATTTCCAAGTGCTGGAAACTATGGAAGATACATACTGTATACAGTATAAATTTAGCAGATTTGGTTGAAATAATCAAATCTTATCTTTCCAGCATAGAGAAGCAATACATGTATTCTGTCTAATATAACTGCAGGGAAATCAGATTCCATATTTGGCTACTTACAGTAAGTCCACCTAATGATTTTCTTGGAAGACGAATTTTGCTGAAAATCCTTATGATTTGGATAAATACAAACTCTGGATTTGGTGTATTTAATCAAATCATAGATACAGTATTTGAAGTCGGGGGATTATTATTTTTTTTTGCTGCTGCTGAAGAATGCAAGTTTTGCATATTGGAACAGAAGCAATGTACATTGTCATGGTCAATAAATCATCCGGAAAACATATGGAAGTTATGTAATAAACCCTTTAAACTGGTTTAAAGGGTTTGTAAACCCCCCAAGCTTTACATGCCAATTACCTCATTGACAGATATGGGGGCAGATGTATTAACCTGGAAAAGGCATAAGGAAGTGATAAACTAGTGATATGTGCAAGGGGATAAACGCCCCAGCCAATCAGCTCCAATATGTAAATTAACAGGAGCTGATTGGCTGCTGCATTTTTCACCTTGCACTTATCACTGGTTTATCACTTCCTTATGCCGTCTCCAGGTTAATACAACTGCCCTATGTCTAATACCCCTTTTTCACCTGAGCACGGGTCGCAGCCGGGAGCCTGACACGGGTGCTACCCAGCTGTGACCCGTGCTCAGCCCCCTTTCCCATAGCGCTCACCAACCCGGCATATTGCCAGGTTGGTGACGCTGCTAGTGACGTGGCAGGGGCGGCGCTGGGAGGTCACATGATCTCCCAGCACCGCCCTTCCATACAGTGTGAACTGGGGGCCGAGTTGCATCGACACGGCTTCCGTTTACACTACACAGCTTACCGGGTTGAACACGTGTTCAACCCGGCAAGCTACCCGGGTAGGATTCCCGGATCAATTGATCCGGGAATTTGCAGGGGGTACCTTTTCCACTAGAAAAAAACACGGGTAAATGCGCGGCCCCACGCATTTACCCGTGTTTTTAGAGCTAGTGGAAATGGGGTATGAGTTTGACAGATTGGGATGAGTGCCAAAGAGCTTGGAATAGATATGAAGCAATCAAAACAAATAGACTAGAACGATAATGCCCGTTTTCATCCAATTTCGGGCATTTGGGCTGATATATCGGGTGAAATTGGGCATTTTGGAGGTGTTTCCGATCCGATGCGCGTTCCCGTGAGGGTCGGATCGGCTCCCCTAGAACGTTAGTGCTACACTCGTGATATGTCGGTTCCCGCAGGCATGGCTGGGATCGCATATGATGTATATCGCATGCAAAATGTACCAAATCGTATGGTATCGTATGGAACCACTCCCGGGAAGCTCCTGTGAGAGTTCAAGGGTAATCGCCTCCGACTTCAGCCTCAGACATATCGTTGTAGTGTATGGGGCCCTTAACACTACACCCCTCATTTTTATACAACTTCATAACTTATATATTCCGCTACTTTTTATATAAACGTTTTGCTTGGTTGTTTTTGTTACTATTTTGTAATAATAGTGGAACTGAAAGCTGATTCCAGGCTTCCAATGCATGAGTAATTAGTACACAATGGAGACCACCACAGCAATATGTAACTCTCATTGGCTTGTATAGGTGCAGAAAAGTAATAATAAAATCCACCCAATCCATGTTTCTGTCATCCATTAGGTGAGGCTGTTGATCGCCCTGTTGGTCAGCCTCCCTTTTCTCATACTTAAACTCCAGATTTTCTCACAGCAATCTAAGCTACTGTATTGGCAGGTTGGGAGCACAACACAGAAAATTCTGCCTGGTCATTGGCATACACTTAGGACCATATATATGGGAAATGTTACACTTCTCTGAAATCAGTAAAAAAAAAACAACTGATATTCCAAGCCAGCTAGACTCTGGATACACTGGTAGTAAAGTTCATCAGATGAAAAGAGGAGAACATGTGCATACACTTTATGTGCCTAAAGAAAACACATCACCTCAGTTATATAGTTGTGCATGTTTGTGATCGCTGCATTCTGCTGGGCATTGATGAACCCCACCAAGCGTGGCTCGCTGTCACATTTGACCCCCACATAAACACACACTCTTAGAAATTGTCTTTTTTCTCCCAATAGACTACTTATTTTATCTTCATTTCTGTCTGCTAAAACTACAAGTAAGGGTACATTAGGGCTTCTTTTATTTAAAATAATGAAATGAAAAGAAAGTGCACAGAGCCGGGTAAAATCGATTTGAGCCACTGAGGTCTTGATGCAAATTTGACTGTACACCTGACTAAGGAGTACCTGTATATCTTAAATTTTCCAAACTGTGCACGCTACGGAACTGAGCATACGTACATACAGACAATGCATGGTTGTATGCATTTCCATTGCATCTACACTTTTCTGACTGAAGAGGCGGAACTGGATTGTGACAGGGTGTTTTCATGCAAGTGAAATTCAGTATGAGGTGTGTCGGCACAACTGCAGACATGACGTGAGCTAAAATACAGGTGTACCTTTGGGATGTAGTTGGCACCCTGACGAACGGGAGACAGAAGACTGACACCGGAGTCCCGACACTTGTCAGACGAATGCAGATGCCAAAATCCTAACAGCCGGAATCCTGAACATATATATGCTGGGGAGGATTAGAGTTAGGCTGCGGGGGGAGGGTTAGAGTTAGGCCCTGGGGGTGGGGAGGGGAGGGGGTTAGGTTTTGCTGTGGGGTGGAGGGGGAGGGATAGGGTTAGGCTGTGGAAAGGGGGGGTTAGGGCTAGGGTTAGGATTGGTTTAATTGCTGTTACAGTGTTATATGGATTTATGCTGGAGTAAAACAGATGACAGAGGCCAGGATGATGATTCAAAAAATAAAACTCTATTGGTGCAAAATTCCAAACAAGTCATACAGGATAACTGAAGCAAAAATGAAGGAGCACACAAGCAGGTTACTTCACCTGGGCAAGGGTAACAGTCTCTGAAGCATGGTGGAAATGAGGTGCAGGATTCTGGCTACAACAATGACTCAGGAACAGAACAAAGTATACAGTAACTCAAACCCGTGACATGCAAACTGGCTGAGTGACTGACTATAACTGGCCCAGAACCTCAGAGCTACAACATATTTAAAGTCAGCAAAACCGATCACTGCAGCATACTAGGGCAAGCCCATAACACACACCGTGCTGCAGCTGGAGAATCAAATTGTGGGAGCAGCCTGTTTCTAGCTACAACAGCAGCACCCCTGGCAGCCCGGAGGTACTGCAGGCCAGAACATAACAGCAGCACCCCTGGCAGCCTAGAGGTACTGCAGGCCAGAACATAACAGCAGCACCCCTGGCATCCCAGAGATACTGCAGTACAGAACATAACAGCAGCACACCTGGCAGCCCAGAGATACTGCAGGCCAGAACATAACAGCAGCACCCCTGGCAGCCCAGAGGTACTGAAGGCAAGAACATAACAGCAGCACCCCTGGCAGCCCAGAGATACTGCAGGCCAGAACATAACAGCAGCACCCCTGGCATCCCAGAGGTACTGCAGGCCAGAACATAACAGCAGCACCCGTGTCAGCCCAGAGGTACTGCAGGCTAGAACATAACAGATAGAAGAGATGTAACAGTTGCTCACACCTGTTGGGATTTTATCAGGATGCCGGTGTCGCTATTCTGACTGCCGGCATCCTCACTTCCGGTATCCCGTACTCAACCCGTATATTTTACATCCAGTATATGGTAAATGAAAGTTGCAGTGATGGGGGTGATTAGTAGCTCACCATGTGCATACATAGGAGACTATTGTATCTCTGGCCTCATCTCCATTCATACTCCCACCTGCCCACTTCGCTCAACTAACAAGTGCCACCCTCTCCCTATCAGACGCTCCACTTCTGTACAAAACTTCAAACGGGCTCTCAAGACCCACTTCTTTATCAGAGCCTTCCAACTCTCAGCCTAACCCACTGCTCCATGCTCCTGGCCCACTCCTCTTTATATTGCAAGTTCTCAAGAACAGAGCCTCTTCCCCCTTTATGCTTCTCCTTCCTTCACTTATACCATCATCTCATTGCCAACAATGGCACCAAACCTTTTGCTTTAGCTGCCCTGTTGCTGATTTGAGTATTATTACTTCCTATGCAGCAATGCTTATAGGCCCTCATTCCGAGTTGATCGCTCGCTAGCTACTTTTTGCAGCCACGCAAATGCATAGTCGCTGCCCACGGGGGAGTGTATTTTCGCTTTGCAAGTGTGCGATCGCATGTGCAGCCGAGCGGTACAAAAACATTTTGTGCAAAACAAGACCAGCCCTGAAGTTATTTATCCTGTGCGATGATCCTAGCGATGGAGGTCCCGGAATTGATGTCAGATACCCGCCCTGCAAACGCCTGGTCACGCCTGCGTTTTTCGTACCACTCCCAAAAAACGGTCAGTTGACATCCATAAACGCTTTCTTCCTGTCAATCTCCTTGCGATCGGCTGTGCGATTGGAATCGCCGCTAGAAGCATTGCACAGCAACGATGCTGTTTGTACCCGTACGACGCGCGTGTGCATTGCGGTGCATACGCATGCGCAGTTTTGCCAGTTTTATACCTGATCGCTATGGTTTTTTTCTTCACTTTTTTTGTATTCATACTGTTTCTTATTATGTAGGTTGTAAGACGCCATGTAAATAAAAATAATAATAATAGTAATTATAAACGTGAGATGTGTACAAGTCTATAGAATGTAAGCTTGCGAGCAGGGCCTTCCTACCTCTTTGTCTGTCAGTTTTTACCCAGTTTTGTTCTATAACTGTTGTAATTGTAAAGCGCAACGGAATATGCTGCGCTATATAAGAAACTGTTAATAAATAAAGTCTGCATAAGGGCGAATATACACATTTTTTCCATGGATGCCGTGGAGTGACACACGCCCTATCTTCGACCAGTTGTGCATCAGGGCCGAAATGTTTTACTGAGAAAATATTTTCATGCAGTAAATGAGGGGATCGCCGCAACCAAAGAGTTACCTCTTTGGGCCGAATTTAAATCATATCGCACCTGCTATCTCCCATCTAAAGTGACAGGAGATAGGGGGGCGATATTCAAATGTGCCCTGCTTTCGCACTCAGTACAGTTTGGTTTAGGCACGTCAAGCGCCTAAACCCGACTAAAGTAATGGGCGCGATCGTGAAGAGCCCAAACGAGTCTCTTTACACGCATTTCAGCTCGCTACCTCCGGGGGTAGTGAGCTGAAATGAAGTTGTTGCACCCGTCGGCAGTAACATTAGAATACCGTCGGCGTGCGCGATAGGGGGCGGGAGGGAGGGAGGAACATTTGAATCCTGCCCTTTATGTACAGTAGGGCCACTCATTTCTTATTTTACAGGGTCTGATTTCATTATTTCAATATCTTTTTTAGTGCATTGGTTTTACTTGCTCATGTTTATGCGGCTTGTACATTTATTGCACTCAGCACAGTCTGACTGATAGGAAATATATTGTAAATCAGGGAATCCTTATGTGTCAGCTCTTCCTGATCATTTAGATATCCTGTACTGCAAAACACTGTCACGCTTGAGGGTCAGTGCCCAGTTACACATAACATTGCACATTGGGCCTAATTCAGACCTGATCGCTAGGCTGTTTTCGTACAGCCTGCGATCAGGTCTAAACTGCGCATGCGTGTGCACCACACTGCGCAGGCACGTTGCACGGGTACAAAGCGGATCGTTGCTCAGTGATGGGTATGTGCGAAGAATCCATTTGCACGGGCATTCGCAAGGAGATTGACAGGGAGCAGCCGTTTGTGGGTGTCAACTGACCGTTTTCTGGGAGTGGTTGGAAAAACGCAGGCGTGTCCAAGCATTTGCAGGGCAACGTCCGTTCCGGTCCTGAACAGGCTGAAGTGATCGCAGCGGCTGAGTAAGTCCTGGGCTACTAAGAGATTGCATAAGATCTGTTTGTACAGCTCTGCTACATGTGTTCGCACACTTGCAAAGTGAAAATACACTCCCCTATGGGCAGCGACCATGCGAACGCAGGACTGCAATAAACCCCTAGCGAATGAACAGGTCTGAATTAGGCCCATATTCCACATTGGTGGAGAATGCCTAAATCCTAAGGCTTGCTGCCTACACACTGAATGTCATCAATTCCACGTGCGTGCCATTCAGATAGAGATTGGCCTTGTGCTCTGCTATACAGGGCCTGATTCAGAGATGTACATAATGCTGATATTCACAGAGCTGAGCAATTATCGCCTGACTGCTCATGCGTTACGGTCACACTGCACATACGCCAAGGTACCTTAGTGATGGATTTTTTCGCAATGTGATTGGGATCATTCTGGGATCATTTGGGGGAGTGGTGGCATAAATACAGCCCCTTTTTTGGCGTATCTGTAACTGTGATTCCATAAACAGAATATTTGGTGCCAATGTCTCAGTTCCTGCAGCCATTCTGCGTGACCATAGGGTTACTCAATAATGAAGAATCTACAACCATTGCTGCTAATTTGTACACAGTTGCTTGGATCTGCAAAGCCACTGATGGTCGTCTCCATACATATCCAAGCAGCTACAGCATTACCATATTATCGCACATTAGCTGCATATGGTATAGCAGCTGCAAAAACATTAGCATACATCTCTGGAGCAGTCACATAGGGCATTAGCATACATCTCTGGAGCATTTACATAGGGCATTAGTATATGTTTCCCATTAGCATACATCTCTGGAGCAGGCACATAGGGCATTAGCATACATCTCTGGAGCATTTACATAGGGCATTAGTATACATCTCTGGAGCAGGCACATGGGGCATTAGCATACATATCTGGAGCAGGCACATAGGGCATTAGCATACATCTCTGGAGCAGGCACATAGGGCATTAGCATACATCTCTGGAGCAGGCACATAGGGCATTAGCATACATCTCTGGAGCAGGCACATAGGGCATTAGCATACATCTCTGGAGCAGGTACATAGGGCATTGGCATACATCTCTGCAGCGGGCACATAGGGCATTAGTATGCATCTCTGGAGCAGGCACATAGGGCATTAGCATACATCACCTGAGCAGGCACATAGGGCATGAGCTTACATCTCTGGAGCAGGTACATAGGGCATTGGCATACATCTCTGCAGCGGGCACATAGGGCATTAGTATGCATCTCTGGAGCAGGCACATAGGGCATTAGCATACATCACCTGAGCAGGCACATAGGGCATTAGCATGCATCTCTGGAGCAGGCACATGGGGCATTAGCATACATCTCTGGAGCAGGCACATGAGGCATTAGTATACATCTCTGGAGCAGGCACATGGGGCATTAGCATACATCTCTGGAGCAGGCACATAGGGCATTAGCATACATCTCTGGAGCAGGCACATAGGGCATTAGCTTACATCTCTGGAGCAGGTACATAGGGCATTAGCATACATCTCTGGAGCAGGCACATAGGGCATTAGCATACTTCTCTGGAGCAGGAACATAGGACATTGGTGTACATCTCTGGAGCAGGAACATAGGGCATTAGTGTACATCACTGGAGTAGGCACATAGGACATTAACATACATTTCTTGAGCAGGCTCATAGAACATTAGTGTACATCTCTGGAACAGGTACATAAGACATTAGTGTAGATCTCTGGAGCAGGCACATAGGACATTAGTGTACATCTCTGGAGCAGGTACATAGGGCATTAGTGTACATCTCTGGAGACGGCACATATGGCATTAATGTACATCTCTGGAACACTGGAGCAGGCACATAAGACATTAGCATACATCTCTGGAGCAGGCACATAGGGCATTAGTGTACATCTCTGGAGCAGGCACATAAGGCATTAGCGTACATCTCTGGAGCAGGCACATAGGGCATTAGTGTACATCTCTGGAGCATGTACATAGGACATTAGTGTACATCTCTTGAGCAGGCACATAGAACATTAGTGTACATCTCTGGAGCAGGCACATGGGGCATTAGTGTACATCTCTGGAGCAGGCACATAGAACATTAGTGTACATCTCTGGAGCAGGTACATAGGCTATTAGCGTACATCTCTGGAGCAGGCACATGGGGCATTAGCGGACATCTCTGGTGCAGGCACATGGGGCATTAGCGGACATCTCTGGAGCAGGCACATAAGGCATTAGCATACATCTCTGGAGCAGGGACATGGCGCATTAGCGTACATCTCTGGAGCAGGCACATGGGGCATTAGCGTACATCTCTGGAGCAGGCACATGAGGCATTAGCTTACATCTCTGGAGCAGGCACATGGGGCATTAGCGTACATCTCTGGAGCAGGCACATGGGGCATTAGCGTACATCTCTGGAGCAGGCACATGAGGCATTAGCTTATATCTCTGGAGCAGGCACATGGGGCATTAGCATACATCTCTGGAGCAGGCACATAGGGCATTAGCATGCATCTCTGGAGCAGGCACATAGGGCATTAGCATGCATCTCTGGAGCAGGCACATAGGGCATTAGCGTACATCTCTGGAGCAGGCACATAGGGCATTAGCATGCATCTCTGGAGCAGGCACATAGGGCATTAGCGTACATCTCTGGAGCAGGAACATAGGACATTAGCGTACATCTCTGGAGCAGGAACATAGGGCATTAGCATACATCTCTGGAGCAGGCACATAGGACATTAACATACATTTCTTGAGCAGGCACATAGAACATTAGTGTACATTTCTGTAACAGGTACATAAGACATTAGTGTACATCTGTGGAGCAGGTACATAGGGCATTAGTGTACATCTCTGGAGACGGCACATATGGCATTAATGTACATCTCTGGAACACTGGAACAGGTACATAAGACATTAGCATACATCTCTGGAGCAAACACATAGGGCATTAGTGTACATCTTTGGAGCAGGCACATAAGGCATTAGCGTACATCTCTGGAGCAGGCACTTAGGACATTAACATACATCTCTTGAGCAGGCACATAGAACATTAGTGTACATCTCTGGAGCAGGTACATAGGGCATTAGCGTACATCTCTGGAGCAGGCACATGGGGCATTAGCGGACATCTCTGGAGCAGGCACATAAGGCATTAGCATACATCTCTGGAGCAGGGACATGGCGCATTAGCATACATCTCTGGAGCAGGCACATAGGGTATTAGCGTACATCTCTGGAGCAGGTACATAGGGTATTAGCGTACATCTCTGGAGCAGGCACATGGGGCATTTTTGGACATCTCTGGAGCAGGTACATAGGACATTAGCGTACATCTCTGGAGCAGGCACATGGGGCATTAGCATACATCTCTGGAGCAGGCACATGGGGCATTAGCATACATCTCTGGAGCAGGCACACATGGGGCATTAGCGGACATCTCTGGAGCAGGTACATAGGACATTAGCGTACATCTCTGGAGCAGGCACATGGGGCATTAGCATACATCTCTGGAGCAGGCACATGGGGCATTAGCGTACATCTCTGGAGCAGGCACATAAGGCATTTGCATACATCTCTGGAGCAGGCATACATGGGGCATTAGCGTACATCTCTGGAGCAGGCACATGGGGCATTAGCGGACATCTCTGGAGCAGGTACATAGGACATTAGCGTACATCTCTGGAGCAGGCACATGGGGCATTAACATACATCTCTGGAGCAGGCACACATGGGGCATTAGCGTACATCTCTGGAGCAGGCCCACAGTTCCACGCTTAGGGTACATTATAGAACAGACAGTTGAATCCAGCATTTGGGTTAGGACTCAGCATTATATAGCTGTAGGATATCATCATATGCTTACTATACAGATTGGGCAGTGTATTATGTGAAGGATCATTCACTGCAATAAATTCTTCTCTATCTGTATTCCCTCGCCCCACACAGATGATAGTTTTGCAAGTGAGATTTCACGCTGGCTGGGTTGTTTTGGTAGGTAGAGAAGGAGTAAATGAACAATATAATTAAACATATTGCTTTCCTTCACACAACAAAAGCACATCAGCAAAAACCATCCTGTGGTCTTCTGTATCTGTGTTGCCCTATTGTTTACTACTCCTGCTAACATAGTGTAGCTTCATTGACCTTGTGCCCTAACACTGTACTCTGTATGCTGCTCTCTTCTGCCTACTTGTTTCTCTTTGACAACCCTTCCCCCTTTTTGCACCGTTTTTCTTCTTTATTGTTTTATGACTTTCTCGTTGTCTTCCTGTCAGTGTTTCTCTCCTTTTCTGTCTCCCACGCCCTTCACCTGCAGAAAGTGATATTTCCGAAACAGGACGATGTGCTCATCTCCTTCTTGCCTCTGGCTCACATGTTTGAGAGAGTAATACAGGTAAGCCTTTTGCCTGCTCTGACTTGTCCTCGTTGGGCTGCCTATGTTTTGTTTTTTCTCTCCAGAGTCAGTGGTCCCCAACATCTGAGGATGTACACATTTCCTATTTGCCTTTGGCACACATGTTTGAGAGAATGGTGCAGGTAGGTCTTTGTACTGGTGAAAGTAATGACACTCTCACCGAGAACTGCTACATTTAATGATCTGAGATGACTGGTAACAGAGAGATCAATATAACACCTGCAATTAAATGTAAAATCACTACTAAAACCAATTATTAGATGTGGGGACTAACACAAGAGAATATTAGAAGATGATTGATGACTGTACGCAAAATCCCTTTTTTTTACAGTGATGTGTTATACCAGGAATGTACGACAACTGCGCACTTAATGGATACACCAAATCCAAGGGATATGGATGGTACCAAAGCAGAGAAGTCACACTATCAGCCACGAGAGGCCCCATACAGCTATATTACAGGGTAGCAGGTCAATATGACACTGGTTACACTCTGTGAGAGAGGAGGTGGAGCTGGCTCTGAGCTCGGCCAGGGGAGGAGAAGGAGGTCACGGCCTCCCAAAGTGCCCATGATCACTGTCACACACACACACACACACACACACACACACATACATACATACATACACACACACACACACACACACACACACACACACACACACACACAAAAAAAAAACTTTAACTGAGCATCCAGGCTATTAGTCTTCTCGTAACTTTTGTTTCTATAAAACTTATGATTTTATGTAAATACAATAGTCATCGTTAACTGAATTCTTATCTCGCAAAGTGTGCCTAACAGGCATCTGGTACACCAGGCTGTGGGCTAGACATTTTATAGGTATGTCCAGTGTCATTGGGTTTGAACTTTGAACTCACTGTTTGAAAGATCTATTGCTCCAACCAACTAAATATGGGCACATAATTAATTGGTAAGGGAATGGCCATATACAGAGGACAGCGTACAGCTGGTTATAGTTACAGTGCATGCCAAGGCTCAGCAGGTACTAGTCTGATATAAGATTAAAGATAGGATAACTATTATGATTACAAAATGGGATTTTGTGCCTATTATGCATGTTGAAACAACCCCCCCCCCCCCACACACACACACACACACACACAAAGATGGATTTATCCTCTAAGCAATGAGTGAACAAAGGCGGTAATAAGTTGCATGCGTTTACCCATTCCCTCCATTCCAGTATCGTTAGCCTGGCACTTGGGGTGCCAATGGTCAGAATACCGACAGCTGCATCCCAATGATAAACCTCATCCCCAACCCCCCTAACCCACCCTCCCTGCAACCTAACCCTAACCTCCCCGCCCCCCACCCTGCAGTCTAAACCAAACCATAGCAATATTCCCGGCCTCCGGTACACTGACAAGATCCCCTTCCCTGAGCACTGCATCATTTAAAGTGCCAGTAGCCTGTTTCTGCATCGCTCTGTTGGCAGCAATGGTTCCATTGATGTCAGGCGGATATTTCTATCTCATATACAGTACCATTAATGTGGTATTATAGACAAACAACACCTTTATAAATAGGTAAAACATATTTCCATTTCCATACAAAAGAAAATATACCTGGCGCCGATAGTCATATTGTGAAGTACCTGTTAGTCTGGCAGCTATCAGTTGGGGGATACTCAACACCTGTGATATAGCAAACATAACAAAACAGAAAACCAAGTGCCATATAAACAGATAATTTAATAATACTATAATAACAATATATAAATACCATCTGGTATGATAATATACTAATATAAAAAACAATAATCCACTCACTAAATATTCAATATGATGTGCATGATTCAGCTCACTATATCCATATATGTTACAGAACTGGCCTGTATGCCTCTCTGATTGGCATAAAAATCCTTGTTACTTGGCTATAGTGCAGTCACTGTACTGAGGGGGCAATTCAGACTGGATCGCTGCAGCGGCAGCGATCGCAGTCTGAATTACTTTGTGGAGTGCGCACGCGCACCCCAGGATGCCCTGTGCTGGGCATCTCCCCGCATCTCAGAGAAACTGATTGTAGATGTGCTAAATTTATCTACGATCAACTCTGAATTACCCCCTTAGTGCATGCACGCTTATTAGTCACCATAGGCACACCTGCAGCATCCATACTCTGGGAAAGGCTGCATATGGGAAAAGCACCAGCAGCTGGGAGGTGCACATTCCCCACATATTACAGCTGTATGTACCTGAGACCCAAACAAGCCATTACACTACCCTACTTTTTAACATACACTGCCTGGCCAGGAGTGTGAGTGAGAGGAGGTAAATATATGTTCCTTTCCACCATATAACAGCGGAAATGACTACTGTGACTGCTTTACTAATGTACTAATGTAGATGAAGCATATTTACTTCCACATAATACAATAATAAATACAAGAAACATCACAATAAAATGAAGGGCATCATCAAGACCTGTGGCTATCCAATAATGGCTCTGAGCGAACTAATATAAGCATGTCAAATACTGAACAGAAAAACATGGAAAGATGTACAGACAGAACAAATGTATACAAACAAATATCCCAGCTGATCAACCAATAGATCAAACTAAATTCACAAGGGAGACAAAGAAGCAATAAAGCTCATTGTCAAAATGTCACTTTTAAATCAAATGAAATAAAATATTTAAAGTAAGAAATTGGTATACTGTTCATGTGCATGGGTATACATCTGGAATTTCCGGGCATGCGGGGATGGTACAACCCAGCACCAAACTACAAAAAATGTTTTCCCCCCAAATACTCCACCAGGTTTTACAGGTATTTATTTGTGGAGAAACCACTAATATCAGAAATTCACACTTGTGTAAAGTTGTGCTCAATATAATTGTCCACCCAGTAAAAGTGAATTGCCTGTAATATGACTCCGTGTTCTGCACATTTTTGCAAGCAGGGTAGTCTGGATAATACCCCTTCACCGCACATATAACCCGGTATCGACCTGGTATATTGCCGGGTCGACACGGGTCGCTGTGCAATGTGAAAGGGTCACTCCCGAATTTCCAGGTCGCATGATCCGGTAATTCAACCCGGGAATGAAGAAGGGTTATTCCAGGGCTATTACAAGGCAAGGTGCAGTGTGAACGGGTTTCCGAGGTCGATGCGACCCCGCACCAGTTCACCGCATAGAGAGAGGCGATGCAGAGATGATCCCATCTCCTAGCACTGCTTGCACCCTCGCCCCCGATGATGCCGCGGTCCTCACCCCCAATGACAACCCGACCCGACAATATGCTCGGGTGCGACCCGCTGTTAGCAATCTGAAAGCGGTATCATTCAGATATTGTTTTCATCATCAAGCCGGGTACACACTAGAACGATCTTGGCCCGTTATGTACTGTAGTTTCTGGCCAAATCTGAACAACATATGAGCCGGATTGTTCAGTGTGTTCCTGCAGGTCGTGAGCGATGTCCCCTGGTCGGCCCTGCTGTGTGGTCAACCAGAAGACATTGCTAATGATGCAGTGCTGCCGAATGCAGCATGGCATAGTCCGCCACTCAGTTTTCCCCTGCATCGTGCTAGTGTGTATACACTTGCACAATGCAGGGACCCGTCGCCCATATGATCGGCCGGCTATACGTCTCTTCTGATGTGTAGCCGGCTTTAGATGTCTGTCTTCGGAAAGGTAATGGTTTCCCTTTAAATTTAGAATTTCTGGTTAAATTACATTGTTTTGTTTGTTTCTTTGTTTATTAAACACTAATGCACACTTCTTATTAGCAATTAGCACACTACATATGGCTCGATTTAGATCTGATCGCTGCTGTGCGTTTTCGCACAGCAGACGATCAGCAACTAACTGCGCATGTATATGCACTGCAATGCACACGCGAGTTGGCAAACAACAACAGGCATCGGCAGTCAGCGACAGGCTGGTGCGAAAATTCTAATCGCACAGCCATTCCCATGCTGATTGACATGAAGAGGCCGTTCGTGGGTGGCAACTAACCGTTTTCTGGGAGTGTGAGGGAAAACGCAGGCATTCCCAAATGTTTTCTCAGAGGGTGTGTGACGTCAGCTCCAGCCCCGATCAGCCCCTTCTGATGGCACTGTAGGATTAAGTCCTGGGCTGCACAGATACTGCACACACTGGGCAAATCATTCAATGGTTAGTGAGGTATGAACGGATTTGCAGCTGTCCGCTGACTGAGGAATAGTTGTAGCTTGGCATACACATGCGATCGCACACTTGCATGGCGAATATACACTGCCCTTGGGCGGCGACTATCTAATCGCAGGACAACAATTTTAGCAGCCTAGCGATCAGATCTGAATTACCCCATAGTTAGGCTACTGTAATACTGGACTAATTGTTGGTCACCGTGGATGCACAGCTGAGACCAGGGTAATGCCTTCTGCATAGACCCTAGAGATTAGCACACAGCAGAAAGTTAACATATAAGATGGCAATTTTTTTCAAAGCAATACACGCTGAGAAGTGGTGGCTTTTATATGCTGCTACTTAATAAATGATTCCCTAGGACACTAGTACAGTTGCATGTACTGTATGTTCATTTGGCAGTTTACTTACTGTAAGTCATCTATTATTCGTTATGGACACATCTAAGGCTGGGTACTCAGGTGATATGTACTATAGCCGTTGGCACAGCCGACATTATGATATATTGGTCGCACCATACACACTGAGACATATTTTGCAAGATCGTCCGTAGCCGTTTTCACCTGCATGCCATTATTGCCAGGATTGTCTCATTGGGCGTGCAGCCCGCCCGACGGGACGACCCAGCCAATGACCCGTGGTAGTGTGAGATCATGGGTGCACAGTAGACAGTATGGCCGATATATTGTTCTATTGTCTTAATGTGTACCCAGCCTAACAGCTAGAACCAACCCACACAAACTATTGTTACTCACCCATACAAAGATAAATCAGTTATATTTTATATCTTAATTTTAAACAGATTTTATAAATGATACTCTAAGCATGTGATCTAATACTTTTGTGTAATAATATAAAGTTAGTAGATTATTCACCCAAAACGTTAAGAAGTGAGATCATTATTTTATTTGAGCATAAGTTATATAAGTAACTATATTTACTTATTACCAGTTATTTATATAGTGCACACATATTCTGCAGCTCTTTAAAGAGAGTATTTGTCCATTCACATCAGTCCCTGCAACGCTGGAGCTTACAGTCTATATTCCCTACCACATGTACATACACTTACACACTTTTTCAGGAGCCAAATAACCAATCAGTATATTTTTGGGGTGTAGGAAGAAACCCACCCATGCACGGGGGACAAAATGCAAGCTCCACACAATTAGTGACATGGTGGGACCTCAGTAACGCTAACCATTACACCATCTGTGTATCCGCACAATAACGTCCATAGCCCTGCGAAAGGTACAAATTACTAACAATTTGCATAACAAGTTATTAATATTTAGAATTCACTGTTATTCTTTTCTCATCTTAACAGTCGGTGGTGTATTGTCACGGAGGGCGCATTGGGTTCTTCCAAGGTGACATTCGTCTGTTATCGGATGACATGAAGACTTTGCGGCCCACCATTTTCCCGGTTGTACCAAGACTGTTGAATAGAATGTATGACAAGGTGTGTATTCATTTTCTGCCCAATCTACTGTAACTTCTAATCATTGGAAAATTGTCATTAATATGCCTGTTTGCTCATTTTAGGTTTTGCTGTAGTACAGGTAGTAACATAGTAACATAGTATTTGAGGTTGAATAGAGGCAAATTGCCCATCGTGTTCAACCTGCTTTAAGTTGTGATGATTCTACATACTTGCTAAATAATGTTTTATGACTAGTTAGCTACTATAACTCATGTTACCCCCAGATTAACCACGTTGATATTTTAAGTATTATAACCTTGGATAGCTTTTTCATTCAGAAATGTATCCATTCCTTTTTCTCATACGTCCTAGAGGATGCTGGGGACTCCGTAAGGACCATGGGGTATAGACGGGATCCGCAGGAGACATGGGCACACTATAAGACTTTGAATGGATGTGAACTGGCTCCTCCCTCTATGCCCCTCCTCCAGACCTCAGTTAGATTCTGTGCCCAGGACTGACTGGACACACACTAGGGGAGCTCTACTGAGTTTCTCTAAAAGACTTTGTTAGTTTTTTTATTTTCAGAGGGACCTGCTGGCTACAGGCTCTCTGCTTCATGGGACTGAGGGGAGAGAAGTCAGACCTACTTCTGTGAGTTAAAGGCTCTGCTTCTTAGGCTACTGGACACCATTAGCTCCAGAGGGTTCGATCACTTGGTGCGCCTAGCTGCTTGTTCCCGGAGCCGCGCCGTCACCCTCCTCACAGAAGCCAGAAGAAAGAAGCCAGGCGAGTATGAGAAGAATTGAAGACTTCAGTGACGGCAGAAGACTTTCGAGTCTCAGAGGTACCGCGCAGCGGTCGCGCTGCACGCCATTGCTCCCACACACCAACGGCTCTACAAGGGTGCAGGGCGCAGGGGGGGCGCCCTGAGCAGCAATATAAACCTCAAGTGAGTCTGGCTAAACTTGTATACAGTGCATAGGCACTGTATACAGACCCCTGCCAGCATAAAAAGTTATATTGATAGCGGGGCTGAAACGCGCCGAGAAGGGGCGGAGCTTATCCCTCACAACAGGATTCAGCGCCATTTTCTCCATGGCCCCGCCAAAGCATGTGTATAGTGCAAACGAGGGGGGCACAGTGTTTTAGTGCTGTATAGACGGATATATAGCACTATTTTAGATAATGGGCATAAAATCATTGTGTTGTGCATATATGTCTGTGTGTTCCCTGTCCGATATACCCACTATAGCTTTTTAGTCCACATGTGTCGACATGTGGGAGGCCTCTGTCACAAACAGCTATGGGGATCCCTGTCGGCATCGCCGACGCCTGTTGGTACTTGATTCAGTAGATGCAGTGTCAGCAGGTCGGTAGTTGTATGCTTTTCAAAAGTAAACACTGTATGGGAGACACAGTAGTATGTGGGTGACCCTGTCGGCACCAACTGTTATTACTGGGTGTAAATTAACTTGCTGTAATTGCCTTATACCTGTATATATATTTTTATGTATATTTATGGTACGGTTCCATGTGCCTGTAGCTCGTGCACAGACCAGTGGCGTGCGGTGAGGTCAGTGGCTGGTGAGGCACTGCAGCCACAATGTCCGCTGAATCCCGCCGATGACCCCTACTGCAGCCAAGCTGATGCCTTCTACCGCCCCCAAGCCAATGCCTGCTACTGCCATCGCCCCTGATGAACTACCATGCAAAAATTAACCAGGCGCTAATATACCACAACCCAACTAAAATGGTTGTGTTAATACAATGTTTAATATCAATATTTAAACCAATACAATATATGTTCAAGCTGCAAGAAAAAATTGACTTGGGGTAAATCAAGTCAAACAGAGAGAAACCGGCACTTTAAAGTCCCTGGTAACTTGGAAACAACAAACACATAGATTCCTGCGCTAATTAACTCTACAAAATGATATGGCTCAGAGTTTGCTTGACTCAATAACAACAAAACAAAAAGGATAATTAAATATACTTTATATGATTCTTTTTTATTTTTATCACACATACATACATGTATGTTTAAAAATTAATTTAAGAATAAATTGATTAGACCGGTCTAAATAAAACATAAATCAAAAAAGCAAAAATCAGAACATAGTAATAAGCTAATAATAAGCTAAAGGAGGTGGATCATAAGTAAACTCCTGTGCACAGAAAAATCAATAAAAATACTAAAAATAAGTCCTTTGTATAGGATCGTGCAAATAGTTTGACCAGCTATAAATTGCAACAGTGTCTCGTTATGTTTTGTAGTGTTAGACACTCTTCATCAAATTGCCACTCAGCCAAAAAGTGCAACAGGTAAGTGTGACAAACGCTCCACAACGGAACTTTACATATGGTTCGCACCTGAAGCTGACATGCGGAACAGGAAAATAATGTGAGACGGTCTCGGGCTGCGGGAAGGCGCTTCGCTGGCGCCTGGTATGTTATTGTTAATTACCCCGACTTCCAGGCTCTGTGAGTCCGCGTCTTCGGGTGCCGTATGCAGACACCTGCGTCCCGTTAATAAGCACACCTTCACCGTTGATTCTCCTGATAATGCCTCTGGAGCCCGGCTTCCAGGCTCTGTGAGTCTCCGGGTGCCGTATGCAGACACCTGCGTTATAGTGTTACTCACACGTTCACCATCAATTCTCCAGATAATGTCACTGGAAAAGATATGCTGTAAAAGTGCAATATAGCTGGTGCACAAAGGTCCAAATAGGCTGCTCCTCTGACGCGTTTCGCTCCTCTTATGGGGGCTTCCTCATAGAATAAACTCTCAATACTCCAGGACCCTTATAAAGGGGAGATCCTAGCTCCTATTGGTGTTTCAATTATTGAATGAAAAACACCTGGTGTATCGTTTACCTGATTCCACCTCCTGATCCAACCTCCTTATAAACATCACTTAACCTAGAACCAACACTAATATGTTTATAAAAATAGTATGCTATAGATATAGACAAAATATAAGTATCAATAGATTATACTATATGAATTCATAAATAATTTTCAGACACTAATGCACATTAAATCCAATATAATATAATATAATATACACAGGCCCGCTTGTCCTTCCAATATCTTTTGTGTATGGTATATATTCTAACCATTCTTTAATCAATAATTCAAAATAAAAATAACAAATTAAACAGATTAATTTATAAGTACATAAAAAATAAAATCATAATAAAAATAATAAAAAATAAAAAATAAATAAAATATAAATTAACAATCCCACATGTGAATTGAACCGAGTACCCTATCTCTCATAGTCCAATACTCTACCATTACTCTATCCTCAGTTTCCATGTGTATGTCTAATTCCAATGGTATAGATAATTCAAAACTCCATATTATTCATAGGAGTAAATTTGAGCACAAAGCATGTGATTCCCATATAGATGGATATTTATCAAATTAGATCTCATATACTAAATATTTTTAAGAAGTAAAATAGAATAATATGATGCATTAAATTTATTACTATAATGTCCAATATTATTAGTCTAGAAAAAAACAATATTGGACTCCAATTAACAATCCTTGTATTGAACTTATGATCATATCTATCCCAAACGGTTAATCTACCACTACCCTACCTAACCCTTCTATATCCCAAATTGTTAATATTTTACATATAGATATTATATATGCGATATGTTCAACTTCCCCCGTATAAATCTAACATTTGACATGATCAAAACTGTTTAGTTATTAATTATTTTAAATCCATTTGAATCAATTAAAATTCTTTAAGCAAATGATTCGAACTCAATACTTTCGTTGAGTCCTTGTGGCGATATGGTTCTCAACTGAAAGATCCACAGTGATTCCTTTCTGCAAAGTTTCCGAAAACGGTCTCCCCCTCTAATAGTTCCCTTCACATGATGGACCCCTACAACCCTGAGACCTGTTGGATTTGATTGATGTACCAGACCAAAATGACGGGAGACACTGTGCTTGTTGAAACCCTTCATAATATTAAGACGATGTTCCCTAAACCTCGTTTTTAAAGAACGAGTGGTCCTACCTACGTACTGCAGGCCGCATGGGCACTGCAGTACGTAAATGCAATAAGTGGTGTCGCAGTTAATAAATTCCTGTATACTAAATCTCTCTTTTGTGATAAATGATTCTATCTCACTCGATTTATTAACTATATGACTGCATGTCAAACATTTGCCTTTTCCACACCTGAAACAACCCACAATCGGTTTCCCCAGCCATGATAAAGAGGTGGAATGGTTGGGTTCCCTAGAGAACTTTCTTAACATGCTGGGTGCTAATATATTCTTCAAATTACGATTCTTTTTGAATATAATTTGTGGGTCAGGTAAGATAGCTGTTTGTAGCAAGTTGTCCTGTAATAAAATTTTGAAGTTTTCCTTCACAACTCTTTTTATTTCTATAGATTGACTGTTATATTTAGTGATGAACTTCATCTTAACTGGAGTCTCTCTGTTGTTTTCCCCATGTGGTGAAGCACTTTTTTTCTTAGTTAATAGTGTACTCCTGTCGCTCTTTGATATTTTATCACTAGCTGCCATTACCATATCTTTCGGATAACCTCTCATGATAAACTCATGTGTCATTCCATTAGCCTGCTCTGTGTAATCTTCAATATTGGAGCAGTTCCTGCGTAACCTACCGAATTGACTAAAGGGGACATTACGTAACCACGGTTTATAATGATTACTGGAATAATGCAGGAAATCGCCCCTGATGCCTGCTACTGCTAAATGCTGCCACCACCGCTAATGGCCTACAAAATTGCCGCCATCAATTGCCCTTGCCACCATTTCACATCTCAGTCCGATGCCACCAACGCCAGCAGCATGGCTGCTCACCAAACAGGCGGCTAATATGTTGTACATTTTTATAAAATAAAAAACAAATATTAGTGTTTGGGACTGGGGAGGGAGTGGAAGGAGCACGTGAATGCAATTTTGTCCATTGCTGCAGTAATCCCACGGGGTTGTGTCTATGTTACCTTCGTGCTCAGGACCTGGAAGTGACAAAACGAGAGGGCAGGAGAGAACTTCCGCCCTTACAGCACTTAAATGTTTTCTTCGTTCTCCGTTCGTTTAGGGTAATTATTTTTTTCTATGCAGCATTGAACCCTCCCGGGCTTGCTTCGCTCGCCGCGTTCGTGCTCGGTGTCTCGCTTCGCTCGCCACCGTTTACTATTCCAAATAGATTGTGACATGGACCCAGGGGGTTATGGGAAAGGTCCTCTCCACGAAGGTAAACTAGACGCTACCAATCCACCATGGGCAAACGTAAGAGTTGCGAGGGGGGGTTTCCGTGTGTGTTACACACACACATATAAATTCTCCTCCCACCATTTAACCCTAACACACACACCCCGTACCCAGCCTACGTCTAACCTACCCCACCCCTGTAGCCTGACCCAAACCCTCCGCTGGTATACTGACTGTTGGGATCCCGACTGCAGGGATCTTGACCGCATCCCAGTATAGGTCTATTCCTAATTTGGACTGCAGAATGCCGCGATCCCTACCACGCTTTGACTGCGGACTGTCTCCACACCGCACACACACTTTCACTGCAGAATACACACACACACACACACACACACACACACACTCGGACTGTAGACTGTCGCAGTCCCACATACATACACATTACACACACACTCAGACTGCCCTCACACACACACACACACACACACACACACACACACACACACACACCTGGACTGTAGATCACACACACACACACACACACACACACACACACACACTGTGACTGCAGGCTGCCCCCCTCCCCCATACACACTAGGACAGTGCTGGTCACACACACACACACACACACACACACACACACACTCTGTGACTGCAGGCTGCCCCCCTCCCCCATACACACTAGGACAGTGCTGGTCACACACACACTCTGTGACTGCAGGCTGCCCCCATCCCCCATACACACTAGGACAGTGCTGGTCACACACACACACACACACACACACACTCTGTGACTGCAGGCTGCCCCCCTCCCCCATACACACTAGGACAGTGCTGGTCACACACACACACACACACACACACACACACACACACACACTGTGTGACTGCAGGCTGCCCCCATCCCCCATACACACTAGGACAGTGCTGGTCACACACACACACACACACACACACTCTGTGACTGCAGGCTGCCCCCCTCCCCCATACACACTAGGACAGTGCTGGTCACACACACACACACACACACACACACACACACACTGTGTGACTGCAGGCTGCCCCCATCCCCCATACACACTAGGACAGTGCTGGTCACACACACACACACACACACACACACACACACACACACACACACACACACACACACACTCTGTGACTGCAAGCTGTCCCACTCCCCCATACACACTAGGACAGTGCTGGTCACACACACACACACACACACACACACACACACACACACACACACACACACACACACACACACTCTGTGACTGCAGGCTGCCCCCCTCCCCCATACACACTAGGACAGTGCCACTGCCAACACACAAACTCTGCCTGCCCCACTCCCATGCTATAAGAGGAAGCTGGTACCTGTGTACTGGTGGCAGCTGTGCTGTCTTGAAGTCCGGAGTCTGGAGCTGAGGAGGAGGGCTGCCTGTTCCCCTGCTGCACTGCTCGGTACACAACACATGGGGGCTGGGAAGAGCAGCCGAGGACAGCTCACATTACAGCCCCAGCGTTCAGTGCCCAATCACATAAGATCAGGAACAGGGGCGTGCTTTCATATGAGCTGACAGCACGCCCCTGTCAAAGAGGCACTGCTATTAGGTGCCGCTCTGGGGGTTTTTCTTCATGAGTTTTTGCTGCACAATGCTTGGCCCCGCCCCCCGCTTCCGGACCATTCACACTGACATCGGGAGGCACCAAGAGCAGTGCCTCCCACACACATTAAGACGTGTTTATACATAGTAAATTTATATAAATGCTAAAGGATTAACTATTAAAATAATACTAAGAAGATATTCTGTGTCATAAGTATCTTCTTAGTATTATTTTAATCATTATGACAGGGGAGGCACTGCCTCCCCTGCCTCCCCTGACTGCACGTCCCTGGCACAGACATGGTAATATTGTGGGGGAGTGTTATTAAAATTATATTTGTATACTTCCCTCAGACCCCTCGGGGTCGCAAGAATGTTATTTTGCCTGGTTACTAATCCCTGCTGTCGACGAATACTAGGTTTTTCTGTCGACCATAAGGTTTCCTGTTAGATCCACAACTGGGGCATTCAGTACATGGTGATAATGTCGATATTACCTTAGACCGCAAAGCTATACCTTTAAATACACTATTACCGTGGAGCCGCTATGGCCGCTAGACTAAATGCACGTGCTACGCACTTTGTACGCTATTTGCGCACAGAGTCCTGCACGTGGTACGCACTTGGCGTACACACGCAGCGCTGAGTGTACAGAGAACACACAGCGAGCGCACACACAAATTGATAACCTTTAAACCTTGTTAATGATATACCGTAATGATTTGATTACACTTTGAACCTTAGCAGCAAAGTACTGCAATGATGTAATACCTTTAACCCTTAAGTAGCGCTGGCGGTATAAAGTACCCGCAGTGCGTACACCTTATCAATACCAATACACCTTATACAGATTAATACTAGTGATGTGCACCGGAAATTTTTCGCGTTTTGGTTTTGGGTTCGGTTCCGCGGCCGTGTTTTGAATTTGGACGCGTTTTGGCAAAACCTCACCGAAAAATTTTTGTCGGATTCGGGTGTGTTTTGGATCCGGGTGTTTTTTTCAAAAAACCCTAAAAAACTGCTTAAATCATAGAATTTGGGGGTCATTTTGATCCCATAGTATTATTAACCTCAATAACCATAATTTCCACTCATTTCCAGTCTATTCTGAACACCTCACACCTCACAATATTATTTTTAGTCCTAAAATTTGCACCGAGGTCGCTGGATGGCTAAGCTAAGCGACACAAGTGGCCGACACAAACACCTGGCCCATCTAGGAGTGGCACTGCAGTGTCAGGCAGGATGGCCCTTCAAAAAAATACTCCCCAAACAGCACATGATGCAAAGAAAAAAAGAGGCGCACCAAGGTGGCTGTGTGACTAAGCTAAGAGACACAAGTGGCCGACACAAACACCTGGCCCATCTAGGAGTGGCACTGCAGTGTCAGGCAGGATGGCCCTTCAAAAAAAATACTCCCCAAACAGCACATGATGCAAAGAAAAAAAGAGGCGCACCAAGGTGGCTGTGTGACTAAGCTAAGCGACACAAGTGGCCGACACAAACACCTGGCCCATCTAGGAGTGACACTGCTGTGTCAATCAAGACAGGATGGCCCTTCCAAAAAATTGTCCCCAAACAGCACATGATGCAAAGAAAAAAAGAGGCGCACCAAGGTCACTGTGTGACTAAGCTAAGCGACACAAGTGGCCGACACAAACACCTGGCCCATCTAGGAGTGGCACTGCAGTGTCAATCAAGATAGGAAGGCCCTTCCAAAAAATTGTCCCCAAACAGCACATGATGCAAAGAAAAAAAGAGGCGCACCAAGGTCGCTGTGTGACTAAGCTAAGCGACACAAGTGGCCGACACAAACACCTGGCCCATCTAGGAGTGGCACTGCAGTGTCAATCAAGACAGGATGGCCCTTCCAAAAAATTGTCCCCAAACAGCACACGATGCAAAGAAAAAAAGAGGCGCACCAAGGTGGCTGTGTGACTAAGCTAAGCGACACAAGTGGCCGACACAAACACCTGGCCCATCTAGGAGTGGCACTGCAGTGTCAGGCAGGATGGCCCTTCCAAAAAATTGTCCCCAAACAGCACATGATGCAAAGAAAAATGAAAGAAAAACGAGGTGCAAGATGGAATTGTCCTTGGGCCCTCCCACCCACCCTTATGTTGTATAAACAGGACATGCACACTTTAACGAACCCATCATTTCAGTGACAGGGTCTGCCACACGACTGTGACTGAAATGACTGGTTGGTTTGGGCCCCCACCAAAAAAGAAGCAATCAATCTCTCCTTGCACAAACTTGCTCTACAGAGGCAAGATGTCCACCTCATCATCATCCTCCGATTCCTCACCCCTTTCACTATGTACATCCCCCTCCTCACAGATTATTAATTCGTCCGCACTGGAATCCACCATCTCAGGTCCCCGTGTACTTTCTGGAGGCAATTGCTGCTGGTGAATGTCTCCACGGAGGAATTGATTATAATTCATTTTAATGAACATCATCTTCTCCACATTTTCTGGAAGTAACCTCGTACGCCGATTGCTGACAAGGTGAGCGGCTGCACTAAACACTCTTTCGGAGTACACACTGGAGGGAGGGCAACTTAGGTAGAATAAAGCCAGTTTTTGCAAGGGCCTCCAAATTGCCTCTTTTTCCTGCCAGTATACGTACGGACTGTCTGACGTGCCTACTTGGATGCGGTCACTCATATAATCCTCCACCATTCTTTCAATGGTGAGAGAATCATATGCAGTGACAGTAGACGACATGTCAGTAATCGTTGGCAGGTCCTTCAGTCCGGACCAGATGTCAGCACTCGCTCCAGACTGCCCTGCATCACCGCCAGCGGGTGGGCTCGGAATTCTTAGCCTTTTCCTCGCACCCCCAGTTGCGGGAGAATGTGAAGGAGGAGATGGTGACGGGTCACGTTCCGCTTGACTTGACAATTTTCTCACCAGCAGGTCTTTGAACCTCTGCAGACTTGTGTCTGCCGGAAAGAGAGATACAATGTAGGTTTTAAATCTAGGATCGAGCACGGTGGCCAAAATGTAGTGCTCTGATTTCAACAGATTGACCACCTGTGAATCCTGGTTAAGCGAATGAAGGGCTCCATCCACAAGTCCCACATGCCTAGCGGAATCGCTCTGTTTTAGCTCCTCCTTCAATGTCTCCAGCTTCTTCTGCAAAAGCCTGATGAGGGGAATGACCTGACTCAGGCTGGCAGTGTCTGAACTGACTTCACGTGTGGCAAGTTCAAAGGGTTGCAGAACCTTGCACAACGTTGAAATCATTCTCCACTGCGCTTGAGTCAGGTGCATTCCACCTCCTTTGCCTATATCGTGGCCAGATGTATAGGCTTGAATGGCCTTTTGCTGCTCCTCCATCCTCTGAAGCATATAGAGGGTTGAATTCCACCTCGTTACCACCTCTTGCTTCAGATGATGGCAGGGCAGGTTCAGGAATGTTTGGTGGTGCTCCAGTCTTCTGTACGCGGTGCCTGAATGCCGAAAGTGGCCCGCAATTCTTCGGGCCACCGACAGCATCTCTTGCACGCCCCTGTCGTTTTTTAAATAATTCTGCACCACCAAATTCAAGGTATGTGCAAAACATGGGACGTGATGGAATTTGCCCAGATGTAATGCACGCACAATATTGCTGGCGTTGTCCGATGTCACAAATCCCCAGGAGAGTCCAATTGAGGTAAGCCATTCTGCGATGATCTTCCTCAGTTGCCGTAAGAGGTTTTCAGCTGTGTGCCTATTCTGGAAAGCGGTGATACAAAGCGTAGCCTGCCTAGGAACGAGTTGGCGTTTGCGAGATGCTGCTACTGGTGCCGCCGCTGCTGTTCTTGCTGCGGGAGGCAATACATCTACCCAGTGGGCTGTCACAGTCATATAGTCCTGAGTCTGCCCTGCTCCACTTGTCCACATGTCTGTGGTTAAGTGGACATTGGGTACAACTGCATTTTTTAGGACACTGGTGAGTCTTTTTCTGAGGTCTGTGTACATTTTCGGTATCGCCTGCCTAGAGAAATGGAACCTAGATGGTATTTGGTACCGGGGACACAGTACCTCAATCAAGTCTCTAGTTGGCTCTGAATTAACGATGGATACCGGAACCACGTTTCTCACTGCCCAGGCTGCCAAGGCCTCAGTTATCCGCTTTGAAGCAGGATGACTGCTGTGATATTTCATCTTCCTCGCAAAGGACTGTTGGACAGTCAATTGCTTACTGGAAGTAGTACAAGTGGTCTTCCTACTTCCCCTCTGGGATGACGATCGACTCCCAGCAGCAACAACAGCAGCGCCAGGATGCATCGGAGGAATCCCAGGCAGGAGAGGACTCGTCAGACTTGACAGTGACATGGCCTGCAGGACTATTGGCTTTCCTGGGTAAGGAGGAAATTGACACTGAGGGAGTTGGTGGTGTGGTTTGCAGGAGCTTGGTTACAAGAGGAAGGGATTTAGTGGTCAGTGGACTGCTTCCGCTGTCACCCAAAGTTTTTGAACTTGTCACTGACTTATGATGAATGCGCTGCAGGTGACGTATAAGGGAGGATGTTCCGAGGTGGTTAACGTCCTTACCCCTACTTATTACAGCTTGACAAAGGCAACACACGGCTTGACACCTGTTGTCCGCATTTGTGTTGAAATAATTCCACACCGAAGAGCTGATTTTTTTTGTATTTTGACCAGGCATGTCAAGGGCCATATTCCTCCCATGGACAACAGGTGTCTCCCCGGGTGCCTGACTTAAACAAACCACCTCACCATCAGAATCCTCCTTGTCAATTTCCTCCCCAGCGCCAGCAACATCCATATCCTCATCCTGGTGTACTTCAACAGTGACATCTGCAATTTGACTATCAGGAACTGGACTGCGGGTGCTCCTTCCAGCACTTGCAGGGGGCGTGCAAATGGTGGAAGGCGCAAGCTGTTCCCGTCCAGTGTTGGGAAGGTCAGGCATCGCAACCGACACAATTGGACTCTCCTTGGGGATTTGTGATTTTGAAGAACGCACAGTTCTTTGCTGTGCTTTTGCCAGCTTAAGTCTTTTCTTTTTTCTAGCGAGAGGATGAGTGCTTCCATCCTCATTTGAAGCTGAACCACTAGCCATGAACATAGGCCAGGGCCTCAGCCGTTCCTTGCCACTCCGTGTCGTAAATGGCATATTGGCAAGTTTACGCTTCTCCTCAGACGCTTTTAATTTTGATTTTTGGGTCATTTTACTGAACTTTTGTGTTTTGGATTTTACATGCTCTCTACTATGACATTGGGCATCGGCCTTGGCAGACGACGTTGATGGCATTTCATCGTCTCGGCCATGACTAGTGGCAGCAGCTTCAGCACGAGGTGGAAGTGGATCTTGATCTTTCCCTTTAACCTCCACATTTTTGTTCTCCATTTTTTAATGTGTGGAATTATATGCCAGTATCAATAGCAATGGCCTACTACTATATTTACTGCGCAAAACTAAAATGCACCACAGGTATAGAATGTAGATGGATAGTATACTTAATGGATGACGAGTGACGACACAGAGGTAGGTACACAGCAGTGGCCTACCGTACTGCTATATATAGTATACTGGTGGACACTGTCAGCAAACTGCAAAACTGTCTAAAATGCACCACAGGTATACAATGTAGATGGATAGTATACTTAATGGATGACGAGTGACGACACAGAGGTAGGTACACAGCAGTGGCCTACCGTACTGCTATATATAGTATACTGGAGGACACTGTCAGCAAACTGCAAAACTGTCTAAAATGCACCACAGGTATAGAATGTAGATGGATAGTATACTTAATGGATGACGAGTGACAACACAGAGGTAGGTACACAGCAGTGGCCTACCGTACTGCTTTATATAGTATACTGGTGGACACTGTCAGCAAACTGCAAAACTGTCTAAAATGCACCACAGGTATACAATGTAGATGGATAGTATACTTAATGGATGACGAGTGACGACACAGAGGTAGGTACACAGCAGTGGCCTACCGTACTGCTATATATAGTATACTGGTGGACACTGTCAGCAAACTGCAAAACTGTCTAAAATGCACCACAGGTATAGAATGTAGATGGATAGTATACTTAATGGATGACGAGTGACGACACAGAGGTAGGTACACAGCAGTGGCCTACCGTACTGCTATATATAGTATTCTGGTGGACACTGTCAGCAAACTGCAAAACTGTCTAAAATGCACCACAGGTATAGAATGTAGATGGATAGTATACTTAATGGATGACGAGTGACGACACAGAGGTAGGTACAGCAGTGGCCTACCGTACTGCTATATATAGTATACTGGTGGACACTGTCAGCAAACTGCTAAACTAGTCTAAAATGCACCACAGGTATACAATGCAGATGGATAATATACTTAATGGATGACGAGTGACGACACAGAGGTAGGTACAGCAGTGCACTCTGCACTGTACTACTCCTATATAATATTAATTATACTGGTGGTCCCCAGTCCCCACAATAAAGCAGCACACTGTGAGCACAGATATGGAGTGTTTTTCAGGCAGACAACGTATACTGGTGGTCACTGTCAGCAAAACTCTGCACTGTACTCCTGCTATAGCTGCTCCCCAGTCCCCACAATTAAGCAGTGTGAGCACTCAGCACAGATATATCATGCAGCACACTGAGCACAGATATGGTATGGAGCGTTTTTTTCAGGCAGAGAATGGATAAAAACTGGTGGTCACTTATCAGCAAAACTCTGCACTGTACTCCTCCTAACAGCTGCTCCCCAATCCTCCCCACAAATAAGAAATAAAGTAAACAAATCAACTTCTACAATAAACGGAGAGGACGCCAGCCACGTCCTCTCCCTATCATCTCCAATGCACGAGTGAAAATGGCGGCGACGCGCGGCTGCTTATATAGAATCCGAATCTCGCGAGAATCCGACAGCGGGATGATGACGTTCGGGCGCGCTCGGGTTAGCCGAGCAAGGCGGGAAGGTTCTAACCTGCCTCGGACCCGTGTGAAAAAGGTGAAGTTCGGGGGGGTTCGGTTTCGGAGAAACCGAACCCGCTCATCACTAATTAATACACCATAAAGCCCATGCAGGAAAGGGAAAACACAACACTGATTTGTAGTTGCAACCACAGGGTTCTAAGGCCTCAGTGGATTAATTCCAAAAAGGTAAAACAATACAAATCATACACTACAGGCTAACAAGTAAATCTAAACAGAATAATGGCTACAGAGAATGTACATACGTGAGAATATTCGCAAGCGCAACCCGGCTCGGTCCTCCGCTGGTCATACAGATAGCGTTCAGAGTCTTCTGACCGGCCAGGCAACAATGGTCCTTTTATACACAACATGCATACACAATACAATGGTCACTGTAATCTTATTGTCCATTGGACACAGGGATGTGTCTTTACATTACAGAAGAGGTCATAGGTGGATTTGAAAGGGTGGGCGATGTCTTTCCCCAACTGCTCTTGTGGGTGGTATCCTCTGGATTCCTGCCGCATACATAATATACTGTAAATACAGTTAATGTTCATATTCTACTTTTGTACATAACTATACGCAGGAACATGCAATCTTGTTCTAACCAACACCGGAATGTTACCCTCAAAATACCCTACAGCTGGATACTGGACATTAAAAAAATCCTCACTGAAGAGAAATAAATCAAGCGCTCCTAATTAAACAATAAAATTGTACAAAATACAAATGCACATACACCTATAGATATGCAATAGCTGCTCTCAGAAGGTGCTCTGAACACCTAATACTCAAAACCAAAGTTGTCTGAACCAATCAAACAATAGAGAGAGCGCTTCAGCAAAAATATACCAATTTATTATTGGGTAAAACTCTTAAAATACAATATACTAATCATTTACAATTAAATGAATGAAACCGCACAAAAGGAGACCACTGAACTAACAATTATATATTTTTGCTGAAGCGCTCTCTCTATTGTTTTATTGGTTCAGACAACTTTGGATACTGGACATCACCTTCCAACCTTTATCTGACCCTTCCTATCATGCAAAGGCGAATCCCTTAGTCCAGGAACTGTTTAAGCTATTAATACTCGCTGACATGGTCTAGGGGAGCTATATCTACAATGTACACTATAAGGGTTAAATATGTAATGTTCTAATAACCCTCTATGCGTTCACAAACCCTACCGTAAATGCGCATACCACGCGCTAAGGCGCATGGCCGTGTAAAGCTCCATTACGCAAATTGCGGATATGCGCAAGCACGGCAGAGCGAGTGCATGCGCAGCGGGCATGTGCATGGGGTTAGTACAAAGCATATGCATTACAATATTTTTCGACTTTAACAGTCCACCCTTTGGCAGTCAATAATAACTGCCACTACCTAAACATTGAACAGAAAAATATATATTACAATATCTATAAAAATAATTGGATGATAGGAGGAGAGGAGTAGGCGGGAAATGTATGACCTAGTGGGATAGTAAAAGCATGTATGTATGTAATCCATGTCTGAGGGGCATGTATCATCGTGCCGTACATGTTCTAGATAAGCTTCGAGGTATTGCGAAGTATACATTAAATCCTTCTCATCCCATATTAAGGGTCTGTAAGTGGGCCAACAAACACTACCGAGCTCTTTTCGGCTTCTTGTTCCAACAAATGGGGTGCACATTTAGTTGATGATACATGGAGGGGGAATACATGTGAATGCTAATATGTGTATATATATCACCTGTCGACTATGTGTGTCACTACCTGAAGGTTGTAGAGATGAAGATAAGACACGTATCACAAATGCAATCACATAACATTTGTGCAATCATTCTTGGGTGTTGGTTGAAGTCTTGTCCGGATGGGTGTATCTTTGCTGAAAGTGTTAATCAAAGTCTTTAGAATGTCCATCAAAGTCTTTAGAGTGTCCATCAAAGTCTTTAGAGTGTCCATCAAAGTCTTTTCCGTGTCCATCAAAGTCTTTTCCGAATGAATGTATAGTTCATCAAAGTTTCTTCCGAATGGATGTATTTTTGCTTGAGGGAAAACAAAGGAGAAACGGGTGAAAGAAACGGACCGTGGAATCACGTCTTATCACAACATTGTCTCGATTGATGGGTCATAAATTAAATCAGTTGTTGTAACAATGCCCCCGCTCCTCAAACTCATCACTTTGGTACCGCGCTTGCACCGCATTAAAACTCGAACACACCTGAATATCAAACCAATCATTATGACAACTCCCAGGATACAAAGGAGAAACTTTCCTACACTCACGATAACATTTTGAGCCCATTCTCCTAAACCTGAGAACCAATTGCGTGGGTTCAACCATGAGACCCAGCCGGTCAGTTCATTACTCACAGCAGTAAGGGTAAGGTTGTGTCTCCTCCTGAACTCCCACTTTAATTGCAAGATATCGTCCATCTTCTGATCTATGACCTTGGTTGGGTCATCAGTGCTGTTTGTAATGTACGTGCAGCACTTCACACCATACTGAGTTGCCAAGGTGACACAGTACCCGCCTGTCACCGCTGTGATATAATTGAGAACCATCCTGTGCTGGATCAGTTCCGTTTTGTAAGCTTGCAATTCCCTCCCGGTATACCTGAAGGTGTCATCATACATCTCGGTGATATTATCTATCAGGTTCGCTAGCGCATGAATATACCTATAATTTATCATTCCTCTGGCGGTACGGGTGATATCTAACGCAAGTAGGTATTGAATCCCGGTGGATTCGTGGATCAAATCAGAGGCTGCGTGCTCTGTCCTATCTATAAGGTGTCTCTTAACGATGTGTTCATAGTGAGTATGAATGTAAGGAGCTTGAGCATTGCGGTGAACGTCTTTCATCTTATTATGGGTTATGGTCATAACCTCTGGCAACACTCTTCCAATGTAACACAATCCCTCTGAGTTTGGGGCAAGCCACTTATACGCCTTCCTCCCGCATATGAAATATGCATCATCGGGGAGAACATATGGGACAGAATATGACATTACCATATTGCAAACCTTCCAAGTGAAAAATCCTATCCCTAACTCTCTCATCTGTTCAGTACACGTATCAGGCTGTATGATATGCGCACAGTACCCTGGAGATACTTCTCCAACCCGCATGATCCTACTTCCTAGGGTATACCTATACCGAAAATACCTCCCACCGTCGGCTATTTGGCGTATAAGTTCTGTGTCTACGGGCATTCTGTCGGCTCTGTGTGAAAATGCCATGGTTTGGTTATTCCATGTCACTTCCCAATTTCCCGGCTTTCGGGGATTGGAAATGTTGAAACATACTAAGGATCTATCCACATGATATTGGTGGAGCTTCAAACTAGGGGGCCTAGAAATATTAAATTTCTTGTCCACCGGTCTCCCACCCCTTAATTCAAGTACCTCATCTATTGTTAAGGGATACGGTACTAGTCCTGACTTGCTCTGACCTTGAGGTACTTGTGAGCACACCCAGCATTCTGTTTGGTTTAAAACCTTACCCACTAATGAGTGATAATCACTCAATGGATGACGGTCCATGTTGATATTAAGGCTGGACTGACATCTCTGGATGCACCCGTCCTCAACTATGTTTTCACAGTTTCTACAAATACAATTTTCCTCAGCCAATAACCCTTCACAGTGCCTCCTAGTTTCTTGACTACTAGATCGTTTTCTGATACTCGCCTTTGCTTGATGGATGTGTTGCCCTTGGAATTCTACAAATCCGTCCTTGCCATCAGAACCCATTCCAGATCCTTTCTCGACCTCTCTGGTACTCTTACCGAAACAGACTGCTCTGGTCAACAACAGGGTCAACAGGAAAACCCGGAATGCAGTCTCTTGGGGTAAGTCCATCTTGCTAAGGGGAGAGAAAAAGGAGCAAGGAAGGGGGGGAAGGAGGGTAATGGGAGATGGAGAAAATAATAAAAAGGAAAAAGAAATTTGGTGCGACAACCGCCTCTGGTCTTGTAGTTCTCTGTGCTCAGGTGCCGTGACAACAGTCCTGCTTCTCAACCTTCCCGGAACAGGCACTCCAGTGATACGATTTCCTCTACACTCTGCTCTCTGTCACGGGCTTTCTCTGGGTCAGCGACCTTCTTACAGTGGGACGAGTGAACCCAAGTCTCTCTCTCGGCAACCTTTAATGCTGTCGTGCTGGTCAGTAAGACTTGGTACGGTCCTTCCCACCGGTCAATAAGGCAACCTGAGCGTAGAAAATTTTGAATCATTACATAATCCCTAGGTTCAATGTCATGACAATTGCTGTTTGGTAGGTCAGGAATCACCAGCTTTAGATTGCTGTTTTGATTCCTCAACTGCTTGCTTGCTCATCTTAACCAAATATTTTACAGTTACTTCATTATTGCATTTCAAATCATCCTGGGGGTCAATCATTACATGGGGTTGTCGACCAAAAAGAATCTCAAAGGGTGATAGGTTAAGGGGGGGCCTGGGAGTGGTTCTGATGCTGTACAATACAAGTGGCAAAGCATCTGGCCACAACAATCCAGTTTCAGCCATCACTTTGCTCAACTTGTTCTTAATTGTGCTGTTTACTCTTTCCACTTTCGCACTCGCCTGTGGGCGGTACGGAGTATGCAGCTTACTATTAATTCCCATCAGTTTGCACATAACCTGAAAGACTTCACCTGTAAAATGGGTACCCCTATCACTTTCAATTATCCTAGGGATACCATATCTGCACACAAATTCCTGCATGATTTTCTTTGCAGTAAACGTAGCAGTATTTGTGGCAGCGGGGAACGCTTCTACCCAATTTGAAAACACGTCAATACAAACTAACACATACTTTAAATTTCTGCAGGGTGGCAACTGTATGAAATCAATTTGTATTACCTGAAAAGGGCCGTCTGTTGGCGGGATATGGGATGGTTCTGTTGGTATTGACTTTCCAATATTCTTCCTCAAGCAGATAAGACATGTCATTGCTCTCTTACCCGCATGAGAAGAGAATCCTGGCGCACACCAGTAGGCTCTCACCAGCTTACACATACCCTCTTTGCCCAGATGAGTCAGACCGTGTGCCGCCTCAGCTAAGCTTGGAAGATATGCTCTGGGGGCTACTGGCTTACCCTGTCCATCTGTCCAGAGTCCTGAGGACTCCTGGCCATATCCTTTTGACCTCCAAACTGCCTTTTCCTGTGGAGAACACAAATTTTGCATTTCACTTAATTTTTGTGTGTTGACGGTATTGAACACCATCAGTTGTGTGATGTCTGTCTGTATGGGGGTACTGGCTGCTGATTTAGCAGCTTCGTCTGCCCGGCTGTTACCAAGTGACACTGGGTCTTGACTGTAAGTGCGGGCTTTGCACTTGATAACAGCCACTCTGTCAGGTTCCTGTATCGCTGTTAGAAGCCTTTTTATGTGGGATGCATGCGCTACAGGTGTGCCAGCTGCCGTCATGAAATTTCTGAGGCGCCATAAGGCCCCGAAATCATGCACTACTCCAAAGGCATACCTAGAATCTGTATAAATATTGGCTGACTTACCCTTAGCCAATTCACACGCTCTGGTTAGGGCGTCCAGCTCAGCAACTTGTGCTGAGTGCGGTGGGCCCAGGGGTTCAGCTTCTATGATACCTTTGTCATCTACGACTGCGTATCCAGTACACAAGTCTCCTGAGTCCGTCTGTCTGTGGCAACTACCGTCAGTGTAAAAAGTAAAATCTACGCCTTCCAGTGGGTTGTCACTAATGTCGGGTCTTGCAGTGAAAGTTTGGTTCAGATATTCCATACAATCATGTGTGTCAGTGTCTATACTAAATCCTCCTTCACCATCACTCTCATCCTCCACCCTTTGTGCCTGTCCAGGCATACCTGGGAGATACGTTGCAGGATTTAGTGCGCTGCATCTCTTTATGGTGATGTTTACAGTGGCCATTAGTGCTAATTCCCACCTTGTAAACCGTGCTGATGAGACATGTCTGGTTTGGACAGAATTCAGTAAGGCTGACACTGCATGAGGTGTATGGATGGTCAGGTTGTGTCCCAACACTACATCTTCACTTTTACTCACTAGCAAAGCTATCGCTGCAACACTTCGCAAGCATGTGGGGAGAGACCGTGCTACGGTGTCCAACTGTGCACTGTAGTAGGCTACCGGCCTGCTGGCATCACCATGTCTCTGGGTTAAAACACCTGCCGCACACCCAGCACTCTCTGTACCGTACAATTCAAAGGGTTTCCCATAATCTGGCATACCTAATGCAGGTGCCTTTGATAGGCACTGTTTGAGTCTCTCAAATGCCAGTTCGGACTCATCTGTGTGCGAAATCCGATCTGGTTTGTTTGAAGAGACCATCTCTTGCAAAGGTAAAGCCAGTATGGAGAACCCTGGGATCCAGTTTCGGCAGTACCCACTGATAATGTCAAATATTACCTTAAAACATAAAGCTATATACTATTACCGTGGAGCCGCTATGGCCGCTAGACTTATTACACACACTACAGACTAAGTACGCTATTTGCGCACTGAGTAACGTATGGGTACGCACTTAGCGTAGCAGACACTAAGCCGTGGGCGCGACGCACGAGCGGCACGTACGCTCACGGAATGATATACAGTAAACCTTGGTAACAAAACAATGTATGGATGTGCTTATACTCTAAACCTTAGTAGTCAAATATTGTAACGATGTAACGCCTAAATACCTTAACAATGTGTATGCTGTTAGAGCGATTAAGACGCTAAGAAAGCCCTTTGCAGGAAAGTGAAAACACAACACCGGGTTTTGGTAAACCACAGGGCTCTAACACCTCAGTGGATTATTCAGAGAAAAAGAGGTAAACAGGTAAAAGTTTACTCTACAGGCTAACAAGGAAATCTAACAGAATAACAGAGAATAATGATGGCCACAGAGAATATACATACGTGGGAAATCGTTCGCAAGCGCGACCTGGATCCAGTCCTCAGCTATTCAGGTAGAAAGCCTTCAGAGTCTCTAGGCTGGCCAGGCAACAGTGGTCTTTATATACACAACATACATTCACAATACAATTGTCACTGTAATCTCATTGTTCATTGGTCACAGGGATATGTCTCTACATTACAGCAAAGGTCATAGGTGGATTTGAACAGGTGGGCTGTGTCTTTCCCCAACTGCTCTGGTGGGAGGTATCCTCAGGATTCCCGCCGCATGTGTAATTTACAGCAAATACAGTTAATGTTCATAATCTACTTCTGTACATAACTATACGCAGGAGCGAGCGATCCTTTCCTAACTAACACCGGAATGTTACCCTTAAAATACCCTACAGCTGGATACTAGACACCACCTTTCAACCTTTATCTGACCCTTCCTATCATGCAAAGAGGAATCTCTCTGTCCAGGAACTGTTTAAACTAATCATACTCGCTGACAAGGTCTAGGGGAATATTATCTACAAAATGCACTATTTGGGTTAAATATGCTACGTTCGAGTCGCACCCTACACGCTCACAAACTCCGCCGTAAATACACATCTCATGCGCAAGAGTCGCTGGAGCGTCTCTTACGCAACTTGCAGGTATGTGTACGCACGGGGGACCAGGTGCACGAGCAGCGTGCATGTGCATAAGGGGTTAGTACAAGGGATATGCATCATGATATTTTTCGACTTTGACACCACACATTCCTAGGAAAGTGCGGATCTGTTGCTGGGTTTGTGGCAGAGTCATGTCGCGAATCGCCTGTACTCTATCAGCGGTGAGGTGTCTCAGTCCTTGTGTTAAGCAATGTCCCAAATATTTCACCTTGGTCTGGCACAACTGTAACTTATCCTTTGAAACCTTGTGTCCCGTATTAGAAAGATGAAACAGAAGCTGTTTCGTGTCTTTCAAGGACGATTCGAGTGAATCAGAACACAGCAGTAAGTCATCTACATACTGTATTAATACTGATCCGCTCTCAGGTTGAAAGGATTGTAAACAGTCATGCAAAGCCTGGGAGAAAATACTTGGGCTGTCAATGAAACCTTGGGGTAAGCGAGTCCAGGTGTACTGTACTCCTCTGTATGTAAATGCAAACAAATATTGGCTGTCAGGGTGCAGAGGGACCGAAAAGAAAGCAGAACAGAGGTTAATGACAGTGAAAAACTTTGCAGTAGGGGGAATTTGCATGAGGATGACAGCTGGATTTGGCACTACGGGGAATTGGCTCTCAACTATCTTGTTTATCCCCCTTAGATCCTGCACTAGCCTGTAACCCCTCCCCCCACTCTTTTTCACAGGGAAGATGGGACTATTGGCAGTGCTGGAAGTCCTAACTAGGATGCCCTGTTGTAGCAAGCGCTCTATGACTGGGTGCACTCCTAATTCCACCTCTGGCTTCAGAGGATACTGTGGGAGTTTTGGAGCTATCCTACCATCTTTTACTTTCACCACTACAGGAGCTACATTTGCCATCAATCCAGTGTCTTGTCCATCTTTGGTCCAGAGGGATTCCGGTATCTGGGAGATCATTTCCTCTACCTTGGATGGACACCTGGCTATAACAGCAGAGTGTGACATTAACCTTTGTGGGGTGTCTAACATATCCTGCACTTCCTGAACGTGATTCTCGGGTATATCTAAGAAGACACCCTCAGGAGTACAATATATGACACACCTCATTTTGCACAATAAATCTCTCCCAAGTAGATTAGTCGGAGCCGATGCAGCTAGCAAAAAGGAATGCTTGGTCTGCAAAGGCCCTATCGTAATCTCCTCTGGTCTACTTAAAGGGTAGTGTTGCACTACTCCTGTTACCCCCATTGCTGAAATTGTTTTACCCATTGTTTTCATACCTACCGTTGAATTTAACACTGACCTGGCCGCCCCTGTATCTACAAGGAAAGGTAGTGATCTACCAGCTACATCAACTGTAACCTCGGGTTCATTTCCAAGGCTAGCAATCAACTTCACTGGCTGCAAACTACAGGTGTGGCCTAACCCCTATTGTATGTTGTGACCCTCTCGCAGCGCGCTGGCAGCTACAATCTGTGAGGGGGGTAGCTGAGAATTTCCAGAGGTCTGCCAGTCCCTCCTAGGTGGGTACCTCCTTGTTTCCCCTGCATGTGGCTCGTAATTCCTCCTATGCGGACCCTGATCCCAATTACGTGTGTTATGCTGCGAGTCATGTTCTGGTCTAGGGGGTTGATATACATTGCTGTTAAAATTACAGTTCCGTGCGTAATGTCCTCCTCTCTGGCACTTAAAACATTTCACTACATACGACTTACCATCAGGGGTCTGGGTTTTTGGCTGATGTGGCTTCGTTGTCAGGGCTTTGATACTTATGGTCATCAGCTTATCCCCCTGTGACTCCCTCTGCTTAATGATGTTCCGATCATGCTCGATAGCGGACTCTCTTAATGCAGCCACCGAAATACCTCTCCAGTTTGGTTGAGTGGTTTGTACCCTTGTTCTCAACGTTTCTTTTAAACCGTCCATTAATACGGACACAGCTACCTCTCTATGGTGTACATTTTCCTTAATGTCCTCTACCCCAGTGTATCTAGCCATTTCCTGCAGTGCTCGATGGAAATATTCAGAAGCAGCTTCACCTTCTTTTTGTCTAATGGAGAAGATTTTATTCCACTTGACAACAGTTGGGAAATATACTCCTAATTGCAGATTGATCTGTCGTACATTCTCCTGAGTGTATTCATCAGTGAGAGGTACCTCTGCGTCTAATTTACAGTCAGCAATGAATTTCACAGGGTCAATATTAGAGGGCAAACATGCCCGTAGCACTGTCCGCCAATCTTTGTTTGTGGGTTCGGTGGCGTTACCTAGTTCTCTAATAAACCTCTGACATGCGGCTAGATCCTTTCTGGGATCGGGAAATTCAGACATAATTGTCCTCAATTCTGTCCGGGACCAGGGACAATGCATAGCAATGTTCCTGACGGGAGTGATTCCCTGAGAGTCAGTCTTCCCATTGGGGACTGCGATCACCCTGACAGGATTTAGTTCAATTACATCGTTCTGGGTTTCTTCTACAATGTGAGGTGCAATTGTCTCTGCATAATGTACTGTACCGTACTTACCTGTGGACACGACCTCACCTGTCCCTCCGCTAGGGGCCTTTGCTACTGCTCTTACTGGTTGGGCCGTGCCCACTTGTGTGTCTTGTATGGTGGCTGCCAGAGAGAGTGCCGATATCGTGCTGGGCTCATCTTCTTGGTCGCAGTCCTGAGGGAAGTTTAAGATGGGATACAACTTGCACGGGTTGCAAGGAAAATCAGGCGATCCTCATTGTTCCGGACTGGCCAAGGAGGGCTTGGTATCCAGATCTTCTAGAATTACTCATAGAAGATCCCTGGCCTCTTCCTCTACGAGAGGACCTGTTACAGCAAGGACCGTGCATGTATCAAGACTTACCGCGGCTGCGTTTGATGGCATGGCGGTTGAACGCCAAATCCTAGCCCGGAAGGGTATTCCCAGTGAAGTCATTCCCACACTACTTCAGGCTAGAAAAGAGGTAACGGCGAAGCATTACCACTGTATTTGGAGAAAATATGTGTTTTGGTGTGAATCCAAGAAGGCTCCTACGGAAGAATTTCAGCTGGGGCGTTTACCTCATTTTTTGCAAGCAGGTGTGGATGAGGGTCTTAAGTTAGGCTCCATTAAAGTACAAATTTCGGCCTTATCTATTTTCTTTCAGAAAGAATTGGCCTCCCTTTAAGAAGTTCAGACCTTCGTGAAGGGCGTGCTGCACATCCAACCTCCCTTTGTGCCCCCAGTGGCACCATGGGATCTTAATGTAGTGTTGCAGTTCCTGCGATCTCATTGGTTTGAACCTTTGCGTAAGGTTGAGTTGAAATTCCTTACTTAGAAAGTAGTCATGCTGTTGGCCTTGGCATCTGCAAGGCGGGTGTCTGACTTGGCGGCTTTGTCTCACAAAAGCCCCTATTTAATCTTCCATGCAGATAGAGCGGAGTTGAGAACTCGTCAGCAATTTCTGCCAAAAGTGGTTTCATCGTTTCCCGTAAACCAGCCTATTGTGGTGCCAGTGGCTACTGACGCCTTGGTGGAATCGAAGTCTCTCGATGTGGTCATAGCTTTGAAAATCTATGTCGGCAGAACAGCTCAGATTAGGAAAACAGAGGCTCTGTTTGTTGTGTGGGCTCCCAACAAGATTGGGGCTCTTGCTTCCAAGCAGACTATTGCACGCTGGATCTGTAATACGATTCAGCAGGCTCATTCTACGACAGGATTGCCATTACCGAAATCGGTGAAGGCCCTTTCTACCAGAAAGGTGGGCTCATCCTGGGCGGCTGCCTGAGGGGTCTCGGCATAACCGCTTTGCCGAGCTGCTACTTGGTCGGGATCAAACACCTTTGCGAAGTTTTACAAGTTTGATACCCTGGCTGAGGAGGACCTCTTGTTTGGTCAATCGGTGCTGCAGAGTCATCCGCACTCTCCCGCTCGTTCTACAGCTTTGGTATAAACCCCATGGTTCTTGAAGCATCCCCAGCATCCTCTAGGACGTATGAGAAAATAGGATTTTAATACCTACCGGTAAATCCTTTTCTCTTAGTCCGTAGAGGATGCTGGGCGCCCGTCCCTGTGCGGACACTATCTGCAGTACTTGTTTAATAGTTATTGCTTGTGTTACACAAAGGTTGTGTTTCAGTTATGGTCAGCCTGTTGCTGATTTTGTTCATGCCGTTGACTGGACTTTTTGCTAATGCCATGTTGTACGGCGTGTTTGTGGTGTGAGCTGGGGTGTATCTCACCCTTAGTTTAACAATAAATCCTTTTCCTCGAAATGTCCGTCTCCCTGGGCACAGTTCCTATAACTGAAATCTGGAGGAGGGGCATAGAGGCAGGAGCCAGTTCACACCCATTTAAAGTCTTAAAGTGCCCATGTCTCCTGCAGATCCCGTCTATACCCCATGGTTCTTGAAGCATCCCCAGCATCCTCTATGGACTAAGAGTAAAGGATTTACCGGTAGGTATTAAAATCCTATTATTCTCCTAATACTGGCAGTCTGGGACTATCAGTTACTAGGCCTTACTGCAGTGTGAATCGCTGAACTTATCCAATTAAACTTGAAAGAAAATCTGTTCTTGCTTTAACTGCCTGGAACACTTTGCAGATAACTTGCTTTCAATTTCCTGGAGCTACCCAAATTATGTATATACAGTCTAATATTACAATTTATAACCCTAAATATTAATATACTGTAGGCGGGTGAGCTCAGATGTGATATTCATGAATGAATGAAGTGATGAAGCTATTGAAAAGGTTATTTTGTTTTCTGTCTTCAGAAAAAAGAGAAATTAATTCTAGGCAGCTGTCATTATCCTGATCTGATAAGATATAGTATATATATATATATATATATATATATATATATACAAACAAAGAACCCAGCACTCACCAAAGTAAACTCACTTATCCTCAACAATTCAATAAATAAATGATGGGGGTTTAGTTAGTGGATTGGCCAATGCACGGAAGCCTGCATACCGATTTTCAAGGTACCCCACCTTCATGCAGGTCCTACACTATCACAGTCTTAAAACCTGACTACTTCACTGCTGTTACATTTACAGAAAATCGGTATGCAGGCTTCCGTGCATTGGCCAATCCACTAACTAAACCCCCATCATTTATTTATTGAATTGTTGAGGATAAGTGAGTTTACTTTGGTGAGTGCTGGGTTCTTTGTTTGTATTTATTAGAGCGATGTGGTCATGGGCTACATGCACCCCGCCCTGTGAGTGGTAAGTACAGCTGTGTACCCTGCTTTTGTGGTGGAGAGTGCTGTGTTACATGCACCCCACCCTGTGAGTGGTAAGTGCATAGCTGTGCCCCGCTTCTGGTGTGGTGAGTGCTGTGGTTTTTTCTCTGTGTGTATACGATGGGGTTAATCTATGGTTAGCTCTTATTAACCGTAGCCACTAGCTTTCTCATGCACCCCTGTGTGGACTTTATTATCCTGAACCTGTCTCAGCTGTTCCTTAGCAATCATCTTTGAGCCAGTGCAAAAGGTGACTAGTGTGCCTTTAAAAGCCATAAAGGTGTGGCAGGTACACATTAAATCTAGCAGGCAGATGATGTGTGTAACAGCAGTGAAGTAGTCAGGTTTTAAGACTGTGATAGTGTAGGACCTGCATGAAGGTGGGGTACCTTGAAAATCGGTATGCAGGCTTCCGTGCATTGGCCAATCCATGAACTAAACCCCCATCATTTATTTATTGAATTGTTGAGGATAAGTGAGTTTACTTTGGTGAGTGCTGGGTTCTTTGTTTGTATTTATTAGAGCGATGTGGTCATGGGCTACATGCACCCCGCCCTGTGAGTGGTAAGTACAGCTGTGTACCCCGCTTTTGTGGTGGAGAGTGCTGTGTTACATGCACCCCACCCTGTGAGTGGTAAGTGCATAGCTGTGCCCCGCTTCTGGTGTGGTGAGTGCTGTGGTTTTTTCTCTGTGTGTGTGTGTGTATATATATATATATATATATATATATATATTTACAGAATGTATGTCACCGTGAAGCCGGCTTACGCATCTCATCTCCCCACATTAAGGTCTAGAGTATTTATTTATTAAACAGATTTTAATGGAAAATTATCAGAAAACTACTGTTTTTGTAGGATTTCTAGATTAATCAAGTGTCACAAATGTCGCAGGTATGGTGATGGTGCTGACCGTACTAATATCCTGAGCAGAAGTGTGGAGCCTAATATATCGGTGGTTTTTAACAGGGACCCCTGCAAGGGGTTTTGGGCTTTGATAAACCCGATACGCAGGTGACGGCCCTCTGAATGGGTTCTTTGTACAGGGCTTTGGACGTACTGGAGGGTAGTTAACAGTAACAGGTCAGAACCAAATTGGCAAGGCAGTACCAGGGGATGGGAAGAATCAGGTCTGAAGAATAGCCAAAGTTGGAACCAGCAGATCCTTAGGAACAGTACAAGGAGAATTGTCAGGTGGGCCAGATAAGAAAGAACACTGGGAATACACTGGGAGTTTCTAGAATTATTTTTCCTTTTACTCTATTTCAGATCTTTAGCCAAGCAGATACACCCATTAAGCGATGGATTCTTGAATTTGCATCTCGAAGGAAGGAAGCTGAAGTGCGACGAGGAGTCATTCGAAATAACAGTCTGTGGGACAGACTACTCTTTAATAAAGTGCAGGTACTGTTGTAAATGTTGCTATTCAAAGGTTTTTGGGTACACATTATTTTTTGTCTTCCTACCTCCATTTCTGTCACCTATTTTAGTTAATTGATTTATGGTTATTTCAGGGGGATGTAGATATATTGCCGGCAGTCAGGATACCGGTGCTGGAATCCCGCCCTCTGACAATGCCGCCAGCTAGAATCCTGGCTAACAGTGTCTATTCGCACTCCATAGAGTAGGAATAGAGCTTTGTTGCGCTCACCCCCATGCCGGCATTCTGGCAGCCGGGATCCCAGCGTCGGTATGCTGACCGCCGGGATCCAATACCCAGCGAATTTCAGGTCATTAAATGATGGTAGTTTCTGTAAATTCTTACAGTTTAACTTTCCATCCAAATCCATCCAGCAGAAGGCCCAGAACGGGACCCTGTGTCAAAGTTCTGTCTGGCATACCCCAACAGGAGGTCCGACTAGGACCTCAATCCTTTAATATGTCTTCTTGGACCCAGTGTTATCACTCTGTCAAGTTTTCATACAAATTCACCCAGTGGAAGGCCCAGAGCCCTTCTGCTCCACGGGAGGTTTCTGTCCTCCCTGAGCTTGCCTTAGGACACCTGCATTACAGTTTGACTACTACACAAATCCCTAACTACACAAATCCCCTAAGTACAAAATGTGGTCGAAGACGCAGTATTGGATCAACTGCATGAATATTGTGGGCTAGGTTCGAATTACACTCCTGCAGCCTTACCCTTGTCTCCCCCCCCCCCCCCCCCCCCCCAGCAGTGGCGGTTCTTGCCACGGGTAAGCGGTACTTTTGCCCGGGGCGCCGCCTTCCGGAGGGCGCCGCACTAGGGCAAGATCCGCCACTGTGCCCCCCGCAGTGCCCTGCTGTGCCCCCCCGCTTTGAAGGGAACCAGACGCGTAGCGTCTAGTTTCCCTTCATGGAGAGGACCTTAGTTGTGCGGTGCGCGATGACGTCATCGCGCACCGCACAGCAAAGGTCCTCTCCATGAAGGGAAACTAGACGCTACGGTCTAGTTTCCCTTCGTGTAGAGGACCTTTGCTGTGCGATGCGCGATGACGTCATCGCGCACCGCACAGCATAGTGGCACAGACACTAGGGGTCATAATTGACCTCTAGTGTCTATGCTGTTCTATGGGAGAGACGTAATAACGTCTCTCCCATAGATCAAAGAGAAGAGAGAGGGGAGAAGAGCGGTGCCGCCGGCGGAGGGGGTCTGGATCAGGAACGGGGATGGTAAGTATTATTTTTATTTATTTATTTATTTTCCTGCAGCGTCGTGACCACGCCCCCAATTGAAGCCACGCCCCCACATTTTGCCCGGGGCGCCACAAGTCTTAGAACCGGCCCTGCCCCTAATCGTAACACCCCCCCCCCCCCCCCCCCGCAGCTTAAACCTAACTTCCCACTCCCCTTGCTGCTTACCTCTCCAGCAGGCCAGCGTCTTATCGCCGGGATTCCAGGATGCCGGCTTCGGCATTCCGACTAGTGTCGGTATTCTGACTACCGGGATCCCAACTTCCGGGATCCTCACCAGATCCCGAATATTGGACGTCTAAGTGGTCCTCTGGTTACTAAGAGCCATTAAAGCTTCCAATTTTGTATAGCTCTCTTCATCGCCACCCTCAAAACGCCAACAGCATGTCAATCATTTTAAGACACTGTGATTGGCATCACAGGAATAGATCTGCACATTCGCAGTGTGGCTTCTGCACTGATCAAAAAACATCTGTTACTGTATTTACTGTAAATAGCAAATTACGTAAATCCCTGAATCAGGCCACATGTCCTGTGACCTGTTTTATAGTCGGCTCGTGTACTTGTACGTAGGTCCATTTTTCCAAAAGATTTATGACCTGTACACAAGCAACCGGCAGCAGTAAGCATACAGTAAGCCATGTAGCTTATAAAGCTGCCATCTCAGTGTTCTCCGTGGTCCCACCAATGCACTTAAGATGCTGCTTCTCCTGCTCACAATTTGCCTGACTAAGGGGGTAATTCAGACCTGATCGTAGCAGCAAGTTTGTTAGCAGTTGGGCAAACCATGTACACTGCAGGTGGGGCAGATATAACATTTGCAGAGAGAGTTAGATTTGGGTGGGTTATATTGTTTCTCTTACATCCTAGAGGATACTGGGATCCATTTAGTACCATGGGGTATAGACGGGTCCACTAGGAGCCTTGGGCACTTTAAGAATTTGATAGTGTGGGCTGGCTCCTCCCTCTATGCCCCTCCTACCAGACTCAGTTTAGAAAATGTGCCCGGTGGAGCCGGTCACGCTTTGAGAAGCTCCTGAAGAGTTTTCTGCATTTATTTTCTGTTTGTTATTTTCAGGCAGGTCTGGTTGGCACCAGTCTACCTGCTTCGTGGGACTTAGGGGGAGGAAGGCCCGACCTCCTATAGGGTTAATGGTCCCATTCCCCGCTGACAGGACATTGAGCTCCTGAGGTAACCATTCGCAAGCCCCACCACAGTGAGCATACATTCCGGCAGCACACCGCCACCCCTAACAGAGCCAGAAGAAAGAAGAGTGGTGAGTGTTATGCCGGCGTCCCGGTTAGCGGGTCGCTGGCTATTATGGCGGCATGAGGGTATGGAGCGCAGCGCTGAGGAGCAGGTTGCGTCTCCAGGCTCAGATCAGCGCAGGCTGTACCGCTATGAGGGATGAGCTGAGTCATCCTATACAGTACCCACACTGGCAAATACGCTTACAGGGGCTATTTCCCACTGTTTAAGCATCTAAAACACCTCAGCCAGTTTAAAATAAAACCGGGAAAACTGCGCACCATTAAGGGGGCGGGGCTTCACTATGAGCGGCTCCAGCGGCTCACCAGCGCCATTTTCCCTCTGCAGTTCTACACAGACAGACTAGCAGGGAAGCGCAGCTTCTCCAGAAGGACTCCAGCTTACCTCAGCAGTACCAAGGGAACATAGTAAGGGGGTGAGCGTTATTAGAGTACTAAGCCCCTATCAGGGTACTTAATCTGTGACCCAGCTAAGCTTGGCATTAGCACTAAGGGCGTGGTGTGGCTGGCTCCTATATACTCTGTGTCTCCCTGGAAGGGCTCTGTGTTAACTGTGTTTTAACCGTGTGTGTGTGTGTGTGTGTGTGTGTGTGTGTGTGCTCTTCACATTTACAATGTCAGGCAAGGAGTGTGTTTCATGCACGGCTGAGTGTCTTTCTTCCTCAGGGGGATCACTACAGTGTTCTCAGGCTAGTGGGTCCGAACCAGCATGGTTGGATTCCCTTAAAGGGATGATCTCACATTTTTCGAATAAATTATCCCATAATGAAAGAGAGATGCATTACTTAGGGCAGTCTGTGGATGACCTGATGAGTAGAGATTCAGTTCCCATACCGGCGTCTCAGACCCCTACCATTTGTCCGCAAAAGCGTACACTGGCCCAGATCCTGCAGGCTGACACTGATGACGTATCAGATGCGGAGGAGGGTGAGGTGGACTCAGGAGAGGGGGATGCAGCTCTGTCACAAGGAATACATGCACTGATAGAAGCTACTAGAGATGTCCTGCACATTCCTGATAATGTGACAGAGGAGGATGAGATGTCTTATTTTAATGTAAAAAAGAAATCCTCTGCTACTTTTCCTGCATCGAAAGAGTTGAATTCCCTGTTTGAAGAGACTTGGGTTAATCCTGATAAGAAATTTCAGATCCCTAAAAGGTTACTCACATCCTTCCCTTTTCCTCAGGATGATAGGAAGAAATGGGAAAATCCACCGATTGTTGACGCATCGGTGTCTAGGTTATCAAGTAAGATATTACCTGTCCTTGGGGCAGACTCCTTAAAGGACACGGCTGACCGCAAGATTGAGACCACTCTCAAATCTGTATATACAGCTGCGGGGGTGCCCAAAGACCCACTATTGCTTGTGCATGGATCACTAGGGCCATTGCAAAATGGTCAGGAAATCTAATTGAGGGATTAGATTCCTTATCCAGGGGGGTAGATAGTTTTACTCCTACAGCATATACAGGACTCTGCAAATTTTATGGTGGAGGCCATAAAAGAAATAGGCTTGCTCAATGCACGCACCACTGCCATGGCAGTGTCAGCATGCAGGGGCTTGTGGCTACACCAGTGGACTGCAAGTGCGGATTCCAGGAAGGGCATGGAAAGCCTACCGTTCACAGGTGAGGCCCTATTTGGAGATGAACTGGATATGTGGATATCCAAGGTTACAGCGGGTAAGTCTACATATCTTCCTTCCGCAGCCCCCCCCCCCAGTTAGGAAGACCTACTCGGCTCCAACTTTGCAGTCCTTTCAGACAGCCAAATTTGAAAATAAAACAAGAGGTTCTTCTACAGCCTCCAGAGGCAATAGAGGTAAACCCATAAAACCAGCAACTGCAGGTTCACAGGAACAGAACTCAGGTTCCATTTCCTCAAAGTCTTCAGCATGACGGTGGAAGACAGGCAGGTGGGAGCCTGATTAAGCAATTTCAGTCACATATGGACGACATCATGCCAGGATCCCTGGGTCAAAGATCTTATCACCCAGGGGTACAGGCTGGAGTTTCAGGATCTCACAGATTCTTCAAATCAGGCTTACCAGCTTCTCAGGAAGCAAGTATGACTTTACAGTAAGCAATTCAAAAACTAGTACAGACTCAGGTCATTGTTCCAGATCCACCTCATCTGCGCAACAAAGGTTATTATTCCAACCTGACGGCCGTAACATACATGAACAGACAGGGCTGAATGAAGAGCAGAGCAGCAGTGTCAGAGGTGACAAGGATTCTCCTCTGGGCAGAAAGACATGCTGTGGCGTTGTCGGCAATCTTCATTCCGGGAGTGGACAACTGGGAAGCAGACTTCCTAAGCAGACACGAGCTCCACCTTCACCCGGAGGTGTTCGGGTGCTTGACACGTTGGTGGGGGGTTCCTCAAATCAACATGATGGCCTCTCGTCTCAACAAAAAGCTCCAGCGGTGTTGTTCCAGGTCGAGAGACTCGCAGACTGTGCCGGTTGACGCTCTGGTGACTCCATGGGTTTACCAGATGGTGTATGTGTTTCCACCACTTCCATTGATCCCAATAATTCTCAAAAGAATAAAAAGAAAAAAGATTCAAGCAATACTCATTGCTCCGGACTGGCCAAGAAGGACCTGGTACGCGGATCTACTGGAGATACTCTTAGAGGACCCGTGGCCTCTTCCTCTTCACGAGGATCTTCTGCAACAAGGGTCGTTTGTCTATCAAGACTTACCACAGCTACGTTTGACGGCATGGAAGTTGAGCGTCAAATTCTAGCCCAGAAAGGGATGCCGGACAGGGTTATTCCAACTTTGATCCAAGCCAGGAAGTGGGTAACGTCTAAACATTACCACGGTATTTGGAAAAAATACGTCTCTTGGTGTGGAAAAGGAAATTTCCTGTGGTGGAATTTCAACTGGGACGTTTTCTCCTTTTTCTGCAGTCAGGGGTGGACGTGGGCCTACGCTTGGCCTCCATAAAAGTCCAGATTTCGGCCTTGTCCATTTTCTTCCAGAAACAATTTGCTTCCCTCCCGGAGGTTCAGACGTTCTTGAAGGGTATTCTGCACATCCAACCGCCCTTTGTGCCTCCCACGGCACCTTGGGATCTCAACGTGGTGTTGCAGTTTCTATAATCAGAATGGTTTGAGCCTTTACACGAGGTTGACGTGAAGTTTCTTACCTGGAAAACCGTCACACTGTTGGCCTTAGCTTCAGCAAGGCGTGTGTCGGAACTGGGGGTGTTGTCTCACAAAAGCCCCTATTTGATTTTTCATGAAGAAAGAGCTGACCTCAGAACTCGTCAGCAATTTCTTCCTAATGTGGTGTATGCATCTCATATCAACCAATCTATTGTGGTTCCGGTGGTTACCGACACCTCTGCTACTTGGATGTTGTGAGGGCTTTGAAGATCTACTGTACGTGAAGCGGACAGCTCGTCACAGAAAATCAGACTCACTGTTTGTTTTCTATGATCCCAAGGAAATTGGGTGTCCTGCATCAAAGCAGTCTAATGTTCACTGGATCAGGCTTACTATCCAGCATGCTTATTCTACGGCAGGTTTGCTGGTTCCAAAATCTATACAGGCCCACTCTACTAGGTCGGTGGGTTCTTCCTGGGTGGCTGCCCGAGGTGTCTCGGCTTTACAGCTCTGCCGAGCAGCTACTTTGTCAGGATCGAACACGTTCAATACTCTGGCCTCTGAAGACTTTCAGTTTGGTCAATCAGTTCTGCAGGAACCTCAGCACTCTCCCACCCGGTTTGGGAGCTTTGGTACATCCCCATTGTACTAAATAAACCCCAGAATCCTCTAGGACGTAAGAGAAAATAGGGTTTTAATTACCTACCAGTAAATCCTTTTCTCGTAGTCCGTAGAGGATACTGGGCGCCCACCCAGTGCTTCGTGTTTCCTGCACTGTTACTTGTTAAGTACTGTTGTTGGTTCAGCTGTTGCTGTTCCTCATCAAGTTTGGTTAGCATGGCTTTCCCCTTGTTTTGTGTGTGCTGGTTCGAATCTCACCACTGTCCTTTAAATCCTTCTCTCAAGGTATGTCCGTCTCCTTGGGCACAATTTCCTAGAATGAGTCTGGTAGGAGGGGCATAGAGGGAGGAGCCAGCTCACACTATCAAATTCTTAAAGTGCCCAAGGCTCCTAGTGGACCCGTCTATACCCTATGGTACTAAATGGACCCCAGTATCCTCTACGGACTGCGAGAAAAAGATTTACTGGTATGTAATTAAAATCCTATTTTCTGTGAGTAAATACTGGCTGCTTTATTTTTACACTGCATTTTAGATTTCAGTTTGAACACAGCCCACCCAAATCTGTTATATCTGCCCCCTCTCCCCTCCCTGCAGTGCACATGGGTGGTCATTCCGAGTTGATCGCAGCCAGCAACTTTTTGCTGCTGCTGCGATCAACTAGTCCACGCCTATGGGGGAGTGTATTTTAGCTTAGCAGGGCTGCGATCGCTTGTGCAGCTCTGCTAAGCTAAAATAATTTCAAGCAAAAGTAGACTAGCCCTGGACATACTTACCCTGTGCGACGATCTCTGCGATGCTGGAGCCGGCTTTGACGTCAGACATCCACCCCCCGTTCTGTTGGACACGCCTGCGTTTTCTTCTCCACTCCCCGAAAACGGTCTCCAACGGTCCTGATCCGCCCAGGTACTCCTTCTTTCTGTCAATCTTCTTTGCGGTCGGCTCTGCGACCGCTTCCTTCGTAGGACGCAACGTAACCCGGTGACCCCCCGATGCCGGGCAACGTCGCGCACGCACACTGCGGACGCCGCGCATGCGCATTCTGGACCCATTCGCACTGCAGCGACAAACCGCTGCGTGCAAACGGGTCGGAATGACCCCCATGGTTTTGCCCAACTGCTAACAAATTTGCTGCTACGATCAGGTCTGAATTACCCTCTAAATCAGGGATGGGGAACCTTTGGCCCTCCAGCTGTTGTTGAACTACACATCCCAGCATGCCCTGCAACAGTTTTAGCATGGCCAAATAGTAAAACTGTAGCAAGGCATGCTGGTATGTGTAGTTCAACAACAGCTAGAGGGCCGAAGGGTCCCCATCCCTGCTCTAAATCAATATACAGTATTGCTAATGTTAAACTAGTCTGAAAATAAATTGCAGTTTTCTAGGTTATTAAATTGTCATTTGTTGCTAAAGCCTTATAAATAATTTAAGCAGCAGAGACTTTGCCCTTTATTCCCTGCCCTCTTAGCCAGTCGGTTAATCAATAAATAATTAGAAAATGTACGGTGTGTCACCAGTCTTGATCCCTCGGAATGAAGGCAGCTTATTAAGAATGAAGACTGCATATTAAATGTAAATCTATAATGCAACATTCAGGCAGAACTGTACTGAACTAGATTTTCTCCAGTTATGTTAGGATACTACCAAGATAATGCTGTAATTCTTGGTGCAAAGGTTAGCTGGACAACCACAGTCCAAATTGTAAATATTGCAGATTTCTTTGGTTCAAGAAAGATAACTTTCTAATTGGTCAATGGTAGCAGATGTCTGGAGAATTGATACTTTTATGAGGTATATTAGGCACAAAAAATATAATTTCTTACCACCGCATATTGCAGTAATAGTAAATCATGCTTGAAATCATCATGTTTTCAGGGGTTTTACCTCATTTTCATATGTACTAACCCCCAGCCGCCAGGTTATCGACGCTGAGGGTATCTCCATCTTTTTATGGCAATACCTTATAGAAGCCTATGGACTTGTAACTGCCACCTCCGCCGCCCCGCGCCACTCACGACGACCTCCCCCCGGCATACTTACGTCCTTTAAGCCTCCATTATGCTGGAGTGGCCCCCCTCCTCCTTCTCCCCTGCAGCACAGCCATTTGTCCTTCCGGCTCCAGGAGAAAGGAGGAGGAGCCCGGGGACTCCCTGCAAATGTCACCTCCCAGCAAGCATCGATACGGTGGGCAGCAATTTATTTTAATACATCCCGCTGTGGCGCTTGTGCCATTTTCTTGGCTAATTTCCCTACTGCACTTGTACACATCACACCACAGCCGTTATCCCAAAGACACAGCTGAGAGGTAAGTTTATAAAATGCGGGGAGGATATATACGCCCATGATAGGTATGCCAGTGTCTTTCTCACGTCAAAGCCTGAAACACTGCTACATTTTGTATGAAGTCATTTTTCTGTTTTACATGGGACACACTATTAGCTTTTCATTGGAGCATGTGTGGTGACATCCCACTACACACCTCTCCACATTCACCATCTTCCCCGAAAGCATAGGAACTGGGCCTGAACTCGTTTGCACGATACTTCAGTGGTGCGTGGACTGCGCATATGCAGAGTGGGTCCTTTGCTGTCACTCTCAGTGTTCCTGAGCCACAGCATGATTGGCATGCTGCGGCCTATTGGGAGGCAGAGTGGGGGCGGCATAGGGGACCATTCTACAAATTGGTAGTGTACTGCCCCCATTTTGTAGACATGCAAGGCAACACAGATTTGCTGGCCTGCAAACCTGAATAGCCCGGCCATCCTGAGTAACCTGGTGGTTACTCAGATGGAAGATGTTCACACAAGTGATCCGATGCTGCAGGTATGGACGCAGCAGCGGATCACAGAAGCTGTTAGGAGGGGTATGGGTCGTTGGGTCGACATTCATTAGGTCGACCATGGAAGGTCAACATGCATTAGGTCAACAGGGGCAATATGTCGACATGGTCATTAGGTCAACATGGTCATTAGGTCAACATGTACTAGGTCGACAGGTCAAAAGGTTGACATGGGTTTTCGGACTTTTGTTGGTGTCGTTTTCTTCGTAAAGTGACGGGGAACCCCAATTAGTGCACCATGTCCCCTCGCACGGCTCGCTTCGTTCGCCATGCTTCGGGCAGGTTACCGTTCCCAATTGTAGTCCACGTGGATCGACAAGTATGAAAAAGTCCCAAAAATTAAAGAAATGTTTTGAAAAACTCCTGTCGACCTTTTGACCTGTCGACCTAGCACATGTCAACCTAATGACTGTCGAACTAAGCTGTGTCGACCTAATGACCGTATCCCATCAGGAGGCGCCTATTACACAAGACCCCTGCTGCAGCATTAGGATATTATCCCTGCTGCAGCGTGATTCGGACTTGCAGACATCTCTCCTAGAAGAGGAGTTGCGCTGGTGAAAGTGTTTTGCAGTGCACGTCCATTGCATACTTGCCTCCTATTGAATAAGCGTGTTAGGGAAATAGTACACTAAAGGATGCATGCAAGAAATGAAGGTAATAAAACCGCCCTTGCGCTTATTATGGTATGCTTCGAGGTAAGCAGCCACTGTAAATGGGGATGGTCAAACCCACAGGATACACATATACAGCAAAAGGATAGTGGCGCTAAATACAAAAACTATCCAGATACAACTATTTAAAATGTAATAATTCTGTATTTAATATAGAAAATACTTTAATAACATTGAGCATAGAAGGTTAAAAATGACCTGTCGTTCACCACAGACACCCTGCATATACGATAATATTGTAATAAAGAAATTGCCACTTGTAAAAGAAAGGCTTGAGAGTTTGTGAGGATTGGACAGAGCCAACAAATCCAATAAATTATGTATTTTCCAGTGTCCACCGATAGAGGCTGCAAATCCCTTGATTTGGGCTGGAGTCCTCAGATAACACGGTGCATATTCAGTATTGATCCTTTTGGCACTGGCGGCTTTGGGTCCGTTCCTGGACTAATGTATGTGTAATATATTGATAATATGGGTCCACTTCTCTACGATGTCGAAGTCAGGAACTGTTCTTCGCGTCACCTGTATAACTGAGGCAAAAGGACAAGGAGACCCCCAGGGGGACAAAACCCAAACACTGTATATATTGAAGGATCACCACACATGAGAACGATGACAACCATTTATTGAACGGGAAATACTAGTCACCACTGTAAATCAATTCCTGTTAGGATCAATTGCATATATTACTCATTAGCAGTACTCCAGTTCGATTAATGTCTAAAACAGCAATCATAGGTTGTTAACATGTAAGGCACAGTAACGATTTAGTCAAACAATCACATACAACAATAGACATTAAGGTATAATTACCAACTTCAAGTAGTTTAAGGCAAGAAATGATCCGGTACTAAATTTGGCACAATGTCCAGACTGTCCACAGGGTGGCACTGTGCATGAGTAAACATTCAATTCCTGTACTGTAGTTTCCATTTACTATCAGTGTCTCTGGTTAGTAAAGCCTGCACAGCAATGGTGAACTACTGAGAGAGGTACACCAGGTAAGTATTTGTAAGAAGGCATGCAGGATATATAACACCGCAACAATAGGTAAGGGTGTTAAAGGTATTTGTATCCACGGAAAGGTAAGTCAGTTAGCATCCAGTCTCGCAGTACAAACTAGTAAAGTCATAAAACAGTTCTGGCTGGCAGAGTACCCCTTGTTCCCAGGGTTCTCTACTAGTGCAAGACCCCCTCTTTAAATATTTATCTGTAGGGGTGGAGGGGCCCAATAATATCAGCCAGCTGGGGAAGTTTGTGAGTGTATACCTGCAGTGCTTTTATCTCTCTGCCTCCGCCAGGTGCTGGAAGCTGAGATCCCGCTCTCTGTCTCTCTGTGGGTGGCTGGCGGGGAAACTCAAATCTCCCTATGTACGGCTCTGACAGGCGGCTTTGCGCTGCCACCAGCCGCGTCTCTGCTTCTTGTCTCACGCGGTGGTGTTTTTACCTTTCACCGCTGCGCTCCCCATCTCTCCGGCTGTCGCTGATGTCAGCTGCATCCCTGCCTCTGGCGGCTCTCTTCAGCACTCCTCACAGCGGCTCCCGCTCTCTCTCTCCCACGTGGCGGGTCTTTCTGCTCTCTCTTACGCCACCCATCTCCTTACTCTCCTCAGCCAATCAGCGCGGCTCCCAGCTCTCTGGAAAAACGTCTGGGCTTCCCTTGGTCCCAGTGTCCCAGCCATTTCCAGGCAACAAGGTAAGGGAGTTAACCCATACAGTGTCACCTGTGGATCGTCTTCAGGAGCATTAGCTGAAATTAGGGGGAGGGGAACTATTGTGCAGCAGGGTACCCCAGACATGGGTACCACATATGCCTTATTCGCTAAAAGTGGCTGGTCTGGATGCTCAAATGTGCAGATTTTCAGTCCAAGGGTATGGTGGGAGTATACTGTCACTGGCCTAGACTGAGGGTGTTGTGAACTCGGGGATTCTTCCGATGGTTGGGAAGAGGAACCACAACTGAGCTGGAAAAGGGAGGGCTTGATATAGGTTCTCCTCATACAGGACGCTGACAGTGGAGTTTGTTGAAATATGAAAGAGCTTTATTGCAAAGGAAAACAACTTAAAGTCAAATGCAAAAGGAATAAATGAAGGGAATGTCCAGACCCACTGAAGGGTTAAGTGAGCAGTATGGGGAATGCTGGTAATTGAAGAAACTGTGGGTGATGTTTAAAAGTCACTGATAACTTGTGGAACTTATGAATGATGATAATTAGCACAGATGGTTGAAGAACTTGTGAATGGTGACAGAGACGCTAATGATGTGAGGAATTGAAGTGCAGGGGTTTCAGGCGCTGTGGATCTGTAGACCTTGTGAACGGAGACTGAGACGCTGATGATGTGAGGATTTGAAGTGCAGGGGTTTCTGACGCTGTGGATCTGTAGACCTTGTGAACGGAGACTGAGACGCTGATGATGTGAGGAATTGAAGTGCAGGGGTTTTAGACGCTGTTGGATTGTAGAACTTGAGAACGGAGACTGAGACGCTGATTACTAGGAGCACGGATGACTGGAACGTAGAGAGATTACCAGCCGCTGAATACACTGAAGCTGGAGCAGTGAACTGGCAGCTGGAAATGCCGGGGACACTGGAGTACGACTGCAGGGATCCTTGCCGGGAACGAGAGCACTGGCATCTACGTCAGGGAAAGACGATACTCAGGCACTGAAGCTCTGTCCGGCGTCTGACTTTGAATCTCCCGCCAGCGCTGGATTGGCGGAGCAGTCTGATTACGTCACCTGCCCCCCGTCCACGTGATGCCGAGTGTCATGGCGGCGCCCATGCCCCGGAGAACCGCCGGTAGCCGTGCCAACCAGACGCCGGAGCCCGTGACCCACCGAAGGCAGAGGCCGCAACACCGACCAGCAGACACGCAGGGGTAAGCACGGCGAACGCCGCCTCTGGTGTGTGACATATACCTAACACGTTTTGCTGCTAGGAATTGCAGATTTGACAAAGTAACTTTTTTGTATTTTGCGCCATCATCATTTTGCTGTACTTAAGTGTGCATGCCTGCTGCACACAGAGGAGGAAGTGGGGCAGCATTACCAGGCAGAACCTTTAAGTGCTGCGTGCAGAAAGCTGCCATAGCAGGTCTATGTATGGGGCTGTTGTTGCCAGAAGGTGTAAAGTTAACAATATTTCACTGTACTGTGAAAGTTATAGTACTGACAATGCTAAACAAGCAGCACAACAGCAGAGACATTACTGCTTGCTTAATAGCTGAATAAATAGAGCAAAGCAAAATACTGTGTCCTGGAAGTGTAATAATAATGAATAATAATTTTATTTATATAGCACTCTTTCTCCAATAGGACTCAAGGCGCTTAACATAGCATAATATAGTACAGAAACAATTAAGTTCAGAACAGTTTTTCTTAAAATACAGAAGCATGTAGATACTAAAGGGACAGTATGGAAATGCCTGAGTAAACAGGAAAGTCTTGAGTCTATTTTTGAAGGATTCTATAGTTGTGGCCTCTCGCACTGAAGTGAGTTCCATAGAGTCGGAGCCGCATGACTAAAAGCTCGACCCACAGATGAATTACGGTAGATTCTAGGTACTGATAAAAGTCCTTCATCAACAAATCGCAGTAATCGAGTGGGGCAGTATGGGTTCAGAAGCTGCTTCAGGTACCTTGTGCCCTGGTCATGTTGTGCTTTGAAACTCAGTAAGCCAATCTCGAAGACGATTCGCTATCTTACAGGCAGCCAGTGAAGGGAGTAGAGGATGGGTGTTATGTGGCTAGAAGGGGGCTGGTTGGTTAACAGCTTGGCAGCTGTGTTTTGCACCAGCTGTAAGCGATGCAATTCTTTTGCTGGGAGACCAAGGTAGAGGGCATTACAGTAGTCTAATCAAGATGATACAAACGCATGTATGACTTTTGGCAGATCATCTGAGTGAATTAAGTTCCCCGGCTATGTTCCCCGGGTTTAAGAATGAGGAGTTGATTGTGGCAGATATCTGATGTTTACGTGTCAAGCCACCATCCAGGACAACACCAAGATTCTGCACACGATCAGTGGTTTGTAATTCTGAATCCCCAAGTGTAAGTCCAGTTGGTTGGCTATGCTGCAGTCTTGTTCACTGATGTTGCGGTCCTATCATAAGGACCTATGTTTTATCAGGGTTCATTCGCAGCCATCTGTCACTCATCCGCTCCTGGAGCTCAGCTAGACAGCCATATAGGGTTGCTATTGGGTTATCAGTGCCCGGAGCAAAGGACAAGTACAGGTGTGTATCATCTGCATAGCAGCGGTAGACCAGTCCATGGCGCTTGATTATTTCACCCAGTTGGAGCATGTATACTGCAAAAAGCATGGGTGATAGTATAGAACCTTGTGGGACACCACATTGCAATGGCGTTGATGGTGATCAGTATACTCCAGACGATACTCTCTGTGACCTGCCTGTGACAAATGATTTGAACTAGCTAAGGACTGTGCCATCCGCTCCACAAAAATGTATCAGTCGCTCAATCAGGTCCATGGTATCAAATGCTGCAGAGAGATCCAGAAGGATTAAGATTGAACAGTCACACAGCAAGACTGTTTCAGTGCTATGTCTTCTCCTGAATCCTGATTGGAATGGATCATAAATATCATGGGTTGTCAGGCGGTCTTCCAGTTGATTTGCAACCACTTTCTCAATAACCTTTCCTAGAAAAGGAAGGTTTGATACCGGTCTGTAGTTGGTCATGCAGTCAGGATCTAAATTAGGTTTTTTAATAAGAGGTCTAACAATTGTTTCCTTTAGGGGTCTAAGAAAAATGCCTGTCTGCAAAGAGCATTGAACATTTTTTGCAAAGACAGGACCAATTATATCCATACAACCTATTAGAAGCTTGGTTGAGGCAGGATCCAGATCACAGGTGGTGGGACATAAAATCCGAGCAATCTCAGCAATGTCCTTTACATCCACTGGATCAAAGCTGGTCCACGAAGGCAGGTGGCTTATATTGGCAGGTTTTGTAGTTTGGCACTCCTTTGATGGCATTGTGGAGTTCCAGCCCGGATGGTGGAAATTTTATCTGCAAAGAAGTTTGCAAACTCGTTGCATCTTGCCTGGGAGAGGTTTTCATCAGTCTGTAGGCATGCTGGCTTGCAAAGCATCTCCACTGTGCGGAAAAGTTGAGCTGGCCTGTTGTTTGGTGCCGTGATCTCATTTGACAGGAACTGATTGTCGATTGATATTCTTCAGTATGCTTTATTAATTTTATTTTGTCATCCACTAGGTGTTTTTCCAGTCTACACCCCCTTTTCTTGAGCTCACTAACACTGTTGTCAAACCAGGGAGCACAACGTGTTGTTTACGAGGTCTTATACGCACAGGGGCGATAATATCACTTGCAGCCATAACATCCCTATTATAATAACGGACTAGAGAGCAGGGATCTACACAAGCACTCAGTATAGCAGAGAGATCCACATTTGCTGCAAGAGCATGGGGAGTCATACCCCTCCTTGGACAATACCTGGTCAACTCCATGGCAAAGATCTAATTTGAGGGGTTGCAACAGAGAACCAAAGGTGGTCTGACCAGATGACTGGGTTTATTTTTAGGTCAGTGACTACTTATCCAATCTGAAAGACAAGATCAAGATTGTGACCACTTTTATGTGTGGCAGAAGGAATGACCTGTGTGAAGCCCAGACCATTCATTGTGCACAGGAGGTCTTGTCCAAGGCAAGAGAGTTCATCATCCACCATGCATTGAAATCCCAGAGGATGAGCCATCTTTGATGTTCCAGAACCAGGCCAGCAACAGTGTCTGCAATTTCTTGTAGAAATATCTTTCCATCTCCAGGGGGCCGGTAAATGAGAAGTACTCTGAAACCTAATCCTATCGAACGCTGGGCAGCAATGCACTCAAATGAGCGAGTATTTTCAATAGGGTGGACCATAAGTTTAAATTATTTTTTAAAGCAGATAGCTACCCCGCCACCCCTGCGGTCCAGTCTTGGGTTGTGGATGACAGAGTAGTTTGTTGGGACCGCAGCCTCCAATATAGGTGCTGCATTTTCATCTAGCCAGGTTTCTGTAATACAGGCTAAATCTGCAGATTCAATAAGGTCAGCAATTGTTGCAGCCTTGTTTCTTATAGATCTGGCATTACAAAGGACTGACCTGATTAGGCATACCAGAGGGCCTTCAGTTTTCTTTATGTTAAGTGCAGGAGCTCTAGGTATGGGAGTCACAAAGTGAGAACTGACAGTTCTATTCTTCCAAGCACAGGGCCGTATTTTGGGTATCACTTCTATTTGATTGTTCTTTGAAGCTGGGGGTGAGCAGGTGGGACTTAGGTGGTTACCCGGGAAAAGAAGTTTCTGCCCTGCTCGAGTGCGTCTGTGTTTTTTTTTTTAAATGCCAAGGGATTGGAGAATAGAAGCTTGTGATGGTGTAATACGAACTGCAGTACATGGTGGGCGGAGTGAAAGAATGAAGCTGGAGGAATATGTATACATTGGGTCATCAATGACAGATTACTATAAGTATGAGCTGCATATGAGGATTAGAGAGGGAGAAAAAGCAGTATTTTTTATTATTTTTTCTCCCCATTTTCGTATGTGATCCAAAAATTATAATGGGTTCATGAACAGAGTTATTGCTATAACCTATTGCTGCTCTTCAATCCAATGGGTATATTTGAAACAAGTGATAAATAAAATAACTTTGCTTTTTCTGTTGCTGATTTAGTCAATTATTCCAGGACAAAGCAGGCTTGTGGAAAGGTGTTAGAATCCAATTCCTATTGTGTAGGTGTGAAAAATCTCAGTGTAAGAGGACTTTGAAGTAGATTTCTTGTGGGGGTAGTGATAACATGTGTCCTGTGGAATGGCTGGGGTCCTGCAATTTGAAATGAACATTGACCCTTCAGCAATTCAGAGCCTGAATATACTGTATGTTAGTTGATTAATGCAAGAAGTCAGAGTTATTTGTTGCTCAGAGAACAGAGGTGAGTGATGTCTAAGTGAGGGGCTGGATGGAGCCAAAGATAGGTTGTATTCCACAGTACCTTCTCTGGGATGTCCATTGCAGAGTACAGTAGATGCCAAACTGAAGGACTTCTCAATGGAGAGATGGAAAGGTTTCAATCCAGTGTATATCTCAGAGCAGGAATGCAATCCGTTGATTTTGATGAGATGTCCGCGTAGAGTAGTACAAGTTAAAGGTAAATTCTTGGATATTTATGATGATTCATAGGTCAGTTGTGTTGAATTTAAGCTGTTTTTTGGAGATGATCAGGAGCATGCAAAAGGCGGGGTAGCCATTTTGGGCGCCAGTACAGCAGTTCTCATAGATAACGATGATCCAATGTATTCTAGAAAAAAGAGCTAAGGGGATAAACCTTTGCACCATTTATTAAATTGTCTAGTCAGGGGTGTCCTCTGCTGTCTTGCCCTCTCTGCAGATTAATTCACGTTAAATGTCTTGACTTTTTAGTGGAAAATTTATGTACTGAAAACATAATCTAAACAGGCTTGCATGACATTTACAGCTAGATTCATATAGCCTAATTTCATGTCTGGGCAGGGATTGCTTCTGCATTTTTAAGAGAAGTTTTATATATATATATATATATATATATATATATATATATATATATAAAAATAAAATCAATAACATATATAATATATATATAATCAATAACAAGATCCAACACTTAATAATTGTGGTTGCTCTATTATTTAGTAACTGTTATTAAACTTAAGTCTTCCTGTATTATTTTGAAGTCTTCCTGCATTATTCATCATTGTGGTTCGATAGTCATTATTTGTACCAAGCAGCAGAACATCTCTTTATTTCACAAACTAATAATACAATATATTTAGGGCCAGTTGCAAAATGCACATCCCGCAATGCTTCTGTAGGTGGGTGCACGGCCACTTCACGGTACCGGGAACTGCTCAGTCAGTCTGTTGCAATCTGGGTATGTGGATACAGTATTATATCTGAATATTAACATGGTGGGAAGAGTGAAACATCACCTTAAAGTCCAAACTACTGCAACATTAGGGTCAGGGCCGTCTTAACAGCAGTGTAGGCCCCTGGGCAAAGCAATGCACTGGGGGACCTACCCATCCTCCAGCGGCAAGGGTGGGTGATACTGTTGGCGTCAGCTTTGATGTCTCACGGGCAGTAAAGGGTGTTCTATCTTCCGCTCAGCATGTAGGACCTGAAGCAGTAATTTTTGAATGAAGGGGCCCTGGTCCATGACTTCCAGGGTGGTAGGAGGTGTTAAATACAGAGGGGAGGCGTGGATAGTGGAGTGGGCTTAATATTCATCATTTTCCGGTGGTAGGGCAGCTTTCTTGACTGCAGATATCTCCAGTTCCTGGATATAGATTTCTAAGCTTTCAATGGGATAAAAACTAGAGAGTCCCAAGTTTCAATAGGTAATGGGGACTTGGGGATCAGAGTTCAGGATCTTGAGCAATCTACAGACGAAAACATAAAACTGCATACCAGGGCGTGAGGAGCTGGAGCGGGGACTAGCTGCTGCAAGGCTAATATATCTGGTTCTGTGCATAGTAGAGACAAGCTGCCAGTGTCCACCCAAAGGGGAGAAGCTTTTAAAGTGTACCCTCATAAAAACTGTATGTTAGACGGAACCCGAGATATCTGGCTGGGAATAGCAATTACCAGGCTTGGACGGGGACCACTGCTTTGAAGTCGGATATCTCCGGTTTCCCAGGGCTGATATAAAAAAAATCTTGGTATCCCTGGAAAAAGCGGACCCTCATCTATCAGCGAAGGGCCCTTATACTCCTGGAGGCCTTGGGCAAGTGCCCATTAAGCCTATATGAAAAGACGGCCCTGATTAGGGTCACCCTTTATTTATTGTGGGTTTTTCCTAAATGACTGTTAGGCTTAGCTTTATTTATGGCATATACTGTATTAACTATGAGAGGAAGGCAACATGTGTGAATTATAGATAACGTATACACATTTGCTCCCAGACATATGACGCATTCTAGCTGTCACCTGATGTTCCAGTGATTTTTACGGGACATCTGGATAGATTTTGCTTGTGTAAACGCTTGTATTCTAGAACACTGTATTAAATGTTCTGTTCTCCTTCTGTACAGGCCAGCCTTGGGGGACGTGTCAGGATGATTGTAACAGGAGCCGCACCTGCATCTCCCACAGTTCTGGCATTTCTGCGGGCAGCCCTGGGATGTCAGGTACAAAAGACTGCTTTATCTATGTTTTACATATATTATAAGTGGAATATCCTCAATAACTAGAACTTTCAATGCTTTTAAATGTCCTTTTAAAACGCATTGAAATCTAGAGCATCTGCATACGGGGGTAGTCTACACATTACCAAGTCACTGTCACGCAAACACTGCAAACTACAGGCAGCTCTGACTATATATGGTGTCCCAGGGGTACTGATCCAAGTCCCAACATTTTTACCTTCAAATATAGATTTCCATGTTTTACCTGCTCAGAAGGTGGTGAAAGGAAATTTGCTTTAAACCAATGGAGAATTATCAACAGTAATTATTTGCAGACAACTGAATAGCGTCTTTTCGCGAGTCACAATTGACAGTTAAATTCCCCCATAGGCTACTTCCCTAAACGTCTAGGAGACTGTTGAATTAGTACTCTGAACTCCTCGAAGAGCAGGTCACGCCCTGCATCCTGACCAATTCCTAGAATGCCGCGATTGTAGCAAATAAAATAAATTGTTGGAAAACATGGGCACAAGTGGGACGTAAACGTATATGACTTGTGCTTGCCACTTATGACGTTGTTACACACCAGTACATATCTTAATATAGGGGGTAATTCTGAGTTGATCGCAGCAGGAATTTTGTTAGCAGTTGGGCAAAACCATGTGCACTGCAGGGGAGGCAGATATAACATGTTCAGAGAGAGTTAGATTTGGGTGGGTTATTTTGTTTCTGTGCAGGGTAAATACTGGCTGCTTTATTTTTAAACTGCAATTTAGATTGTAGATTGAACACACCACACCCAAATCTAACTCTCTCTGCACATGTTATATCTGCCTCCCCTGCAGTGCACATGGTTTTGCCCAACTGCTAACAAAATTCCTGCTGCAATCAACTCAGAATTACCCCCATAGTTGCCAATTTGCATACAGTGCAGACGCACTTTTGGCTTTTTTAATGAGACCAACTCTGCATCAGACACATAATCAGAGGAATGCATAGTCCACCTGTATAGCAGCAATGGAATATAAGAAGTTGGAGTTATTAAAAGAGCTTTTCAAAGCCGCAGCATCTGGATATTACACACAAAACGCACCAGTTATTGTATTTAATATCATTGTCCCTTCAAATCCAGTGGCAGAAATCACAGAAGATGCAGTGACTTTGAAAAGCGCCGCTTAGTAATTATATGCCTGGATTCTTTGTTTACACAGAAGGAAACATTCAGTTCTTCATATCTTCCAATGGGCCTCCATTAACGTATCATTCCCATACAGTACAGCAGGATTACAATAAATGACTGTCTGAATCAATAATAGCACTTTAAAACTGTGACCTAAATTCACAGTATTATACCCACATGAACATACAAGAACAGACACTTGCTGAGACACACAGGAAACCATTTTTTGAATCTGTACATAAATCACATTTGTCATTATATTAACCTAAATTCCTGGGTTCCTGTAAAACCAACCCTGGGTAACCAGGTCATAAGCAATGCTGTACAGTATAGGTAGACAAAGATGTGCTGCAATTACCTTCACAACATGTGTTTTATATATATTACAATAAACAGTTTAAATAATTAAATCACATATAATGTTCAGTTAAATTGTTCAGTATATTTACTTTCACAGGGGTAAATTTACTAAGATGGGAGTTCTATTTAAGGTGGGGTATTGCCTATAGCAACCAATCAGATACTACTTCTCATTTATCTAGACCCTTCTAGAAGATAATACCTGGCATCTGATTGGTTGCTATTGACAATGTCTATAATATTTGTCCTATTAAAAACACGTTAAAGGTTAAAGAACACAGTACGCCATTGGCGCAAAAAGTACCGCAAGGGTACTCCCTTAACTATACCTTAAGGAATGTACTTATACTGTAAACATTTGTGCAGTGACAATGTGTAGATGTAATGCAGTGTAACCTTGTTAGCTTAAAAGCTGTATGTGCGACTATGACGCTCTGAGAAACCTTTATGCATTTATAATAACCAATCAAATACCGGTCTAAGGTTCTAACGCCTTTAGTAAGAATGTTATTACTTGCAAAAAGAGTAATACAGTACAAGTCACACACTACAATATAACACAGACTAACTAACCAGATAACTACACAGGAAATACAATACAATTATGTTTAAGGGAAAATGAGAGAGAAAGAAGAGAAGAGAGAGAGAGAGAGATGGCTCACAATAACAATAAAGACAATATGTTTGCAGAGAAGCTTACACATGTGAGGAACAATCGCTGCGCAGTTAGTCAATGCTGAGAATCTTTGTGGAGAAAATACTTGACCTTACCCATACTGGCTGTCCCTATATACACAACCCTACAATACCGCATGGGACAGAAGCTAGACTCCATTTTGGGAAACCTCCCATGATTCCAAGGACTGCAACACGTGGTTGAAAGGGGGATGCTAGCAGCCATTTTAGATTTGCAGGTCCAAACACATGGCACTCTCTGCTACACCACAATCACATAGCAGAAGACACAAGACTCCATTTTATTCCAAAATGTCCAAGCCTCAAAACAATGCATATGTTCTGATTTTACAATTCCAAACCATCTAAATCGCCTTTCACAATTTCAAGCAAACACAGTATCTCAATAACCAGAGCATATGAGCTATCACAAGACCAGACCACCAGGTACCCACAAGTATCAGCGTGCCATTGCAACACGCACATATTCAAAGGTAACTGCATGGTGGTATTCATGATTAACAAGATATATTATAACATACCAGCACAATCTATTTTAAATCACCATAGGCAAACAAATACCACAAATGCTATGCTACAGGTTGTCTAATGTCCCAGCTACCATCACAGATTCCCAGATCTATCACACAAACAAGTTACAATATCCTCTTTAAACCAGCACCATTGACCTTAAAGCAATCTGTCTATATTTCCTTATCTAGCCATGTGAATTCAATACTTAGCCTTTAGCTTGGAGGTCAGTCCTGGGGATGTAGCCGCCATGCTGCTGGGTGCCAGGTAGCTGTGTGAGTGAGTGAGCCCTGTGATTTCCAGTGGATAATATCATACCTGCATTCCAGCTGTGGGGGGGTGTCAACCACAGGAAGTGTGTCTTTCACAGTATGTGGGCTGTCTTGTATCAGTGGCCTTGGTTATGCAAAATGTTGGGTGATGACTAACACATTCCTGTCTTCTGGAGAGCTATTGTTTGGCGAATACAAAACAAAACCCTGTCTCTGGGTTTTGTTCGATATTCATGATGTCCACTTTCAGTTGAGACAATGACATCTCAGCAATCATTCTTCTGGAGACAAACCCTAACCCATTCGTAAACACAGGTGTTGGCCCTCCTCATTGAGTCTCAAAGCTCAGTGTAATTAAAGGCTATTGTACTCCGTCTGCGGGAAAGATACTGATTTGGAATACAATTAATCTTCAATTACTATTCCTGTGCTTAACTATGCATATGAAGATGTGAAGCCCTCCCAACATGCAAACTATTGTTTGGGGAATCTCTAAGGTCAAAGAGCCATTTGAGACCCACTGATACCTGCTGGACTCAGGGGAATATTAACTTATAAAATACATTATATGGTTAAATTATGTAACGATTGAGTCGCACGCTGGGCACACAGAAACTCTACCGTAAATGCGCATACAGTGCGCCTGCGGGTGCACGTAACAGCGGGTATGCGCACGCACAGGAGAGCGCACACATGCGCAGCGCGGACATGTATGAGGTGCAAATATGGCAGTGTGTATAGTGATATTTTTCTGACTTTGACAGTCCACCCTTTGGCAGTCAACAATAACTGCCACTTCCTAAAACATTTCAAAAGGAGAAAAATATATGTCAAGTGTAAATACATTTCCATGGTTGGGTTGGGGAGGAGAAAGAGAAGGTGTGAAAAGGGTATGACCTAGTGAGATAGCAAAAGCATGTGTGTATGAATCCATGTTTGGGGGGTCATGTATCATCGTGCCGTACGTGTTTTAAATCAAGCTTCGAGGTATTGCGAAGTATACATTTGAATTCCTTCTTATCCCGTATCAAGGGTCTGTGGATGGGCTGTCAAACTCTACCGAGCTCATTTCGGCGTTTTGCGACAAAATGGGGGAGCACATTTTAGTTGATGATACATGAATGGGGGGGATATGTGATTGCTGATATCTGTGCCTGTATTCCCTATCGACTGTGTGTGTCATTACCTGAGGGTTGTAGAAATGAAGATAAAGAACACTTATGGTAAATGCAGTGGTATTCTATGTCAGGTTAATGAACATTTGTCGGCTGAAGTCTTGTTCGGTGTCTGTTGAATGCAGTCTTCTTTGTGCTTTTGCTCATAAGGTGCGAGCAAAAAGCTTTGTCAATGTCCATAGACTTACAAAAGTGTTGGGCTAGCGTAATTTTAAAATTTCTAGGGAAACTGGGGGTCTATGGCATAGTTCATCAAATATCTGTGTATAAGGTTGTCAAAACTTCTTCTTTAATCCATCAGTTGTCTGTATACAGGCTCGTCAAATTCCTCGTCCAAGTGGGTCTTTTTACCTTGGAGAAAACGGAAAAAACAGGTGAAAGAAACAGGTCGTAGAATCACCTTTTATCACAGCGTGGTTTCAATGGTTGGGTCGTAAATCAAATCCATTTTGTTATGCGATACAGTCATTATTTCAGGCAGTACTTTTCCAATATAACACAATCCTTCAGAGTTTGGGGCAAGCCACTTATACGCCTATCTCCCGCATATGAAATATGCATCATCGGGGAGAACATATGGGACAGAGTAGGACATAACCATATTACACATCCTCCATGTGAAATCTCCTACCCCTAATTCTCCCATCTGTCTAGTACACGTATCAGCTTGTACGATATGTGCACAGTATCCTGGTGATACCTCTCCAACTTTCGTAATCCTACTTCCTAGGGTATACCTATATCGGAAAGATTTTTCTCTACTGGCTATGTGGCGTATAAGCTCTGTATCTGTTGGCATTCTATCTGCTCTATATGAAAAGGTCATGGTTTGGTTACTCCATGACACTTCCCAATTTCCCGGCTTTCGGGGATTGGTAATGTTAAAACATACTAGGGGTCTATCCACATGATATTGGTGGAGCTTCAAACTAGGAGGACTAGAGATATTAAACCTCCTGTCCACCGGTCTCCCACCCTTTAGCTCAAGTACCTCCCCTACCGTTAAAGGAAATGGTACTAGCCCTGATTTGCTATGACCTTGAGGTACTTGAGAGCATACCCAACAATCTGTCTTATTTAACACACTACCCACTAAGGAGTGATAGTCACTCAATGGATGCCGGTCCATGTGGATATTAAAACTGGATTGGCATTTCTTAATGCACCCATCCTCAACTACATTGTCACAGAGCCTACAGATACAGTTTTCTTCAGCTAACAATCCTTCACAATGTTTACAAATAACATGGCTGCTAGATCGTTTCCGGTACTCGCCTTTGCTTGGTGATTGTGTTGCTATTGGAAATTTACACCTCCGTCTCAGTCATCGGAACCTTTCTGGATCCTTTCTCGACCTCACTGGTACTCTCACCGAAACAGACTGCTCTGGTCAACATCAGGGTCAACATGAAAACACGGATCACAGTCTCTTGAGGCGAGTCCATCTTACAGGAGGAGAAAAGGAGAAATTTGTAATGGGGGTACAGGAAAACAGTTTGAGGGGGAGAGAAACTTGTTACGATAATTAGTTCTCTAGTCTTGTTGTTCTTCTCGTTCTGCTGTCATCTCAAAGGTGCTGTCTCTCAGTCTTCCAAACGAACATTCCGGTGATGCAATATTCCTTCCAAACCAGCGATCTTTCTGTAAGGAGCAAAAATCTTGCATTACCATTTGTCTAACTGATGTGTGACATACCATCTTTAAAACATGAAAACATGAGTGATAAGAGAGAAACCCAAAACAAAAACAAAAGAGAGAGAGAACAATTCATATATATATATATATATATATATAACATAACACATCAATAAACAACAACAGGAAAAAAAACATTTTTCAGACATTTTAAAACATTGTCAGATCATCAGGCTGTCATATCTACATGTCCAATGGTTTCCTTGCGCAGTCCCTCCCACCAGCACCTCCATACTCCACCCTCTGTATCTGGCCAGGATACATTGATGCGGATAGGTCATGCTGGGGTTTGGTAGACTTCTGCAAAGACCAAGCAGATATGCAATGTTTGAGTCCTATCAATAATCGTCAGAGATGGGGAGAGAAAAGAAACATTTCACAGATACATTTACAACGTTTCACCCGGTCATTCCTGTGTCTTCAGGGAATGACCTCCCAATTTATTAACTGTTACCTCAGGCTTACCATCAGTCCTAATGATCACCTTTTATAATTTGGTGTGTCATATTCATGCTCATATTCATGTCTAGGGGGTCTGACTTTATGTGGGCTGTTGCAGTTACTGGCATAATGCCCTTCTCTTTTGCAAAGATCACAAACCCTGGGCTTCCTCCAAGTGTCAGTGAAATGGGGTCTTGGTTGATTTGATGCCTCCTCAAACGCTTGGATGCTCATCACCATCAACCGCTTTCCCTGTACCTCCCTGATTCCTTGGATACCATGATTATGTCGTTGTCTAGGGAGTTGATATACCTTCTGTGAATCTTTGATCATACACTTAGATCTTTCCTAGGATCTGGGAAATCAGACATGATTGATCTCAATTCTGTCCGGGACCAGGGATGGCGCATTGCACTGTCCTTGATGGGAATGATTCCCTGATCGTCAGTCTTCCCATTGGGGACTGTGATCACCCTGACAGGACTAAACTCAATTACATCACCTTGTTTTGGTCTTACAATATGGGGTACATTTGTTTGTGCGTGATATAAAACTTTGTACGTACCTGTGGACACGACCTCACCTGACCCTCCGTTAGGGGGTTTGATTATTGCCTTTACCGATTTGGTCGCGTCCACCTGGATGTCTTGTAGGATGGCTTCTGGAAGAGGTGCCGACATCGTTCTGGGCTCACTTTCTTGTTTGTATTCCTGAGGGAAGTTTGACATGGGGTGCGACTTGCACAGGTTAACATATGTGATTTTTACACTTTCATTTTTATAAACATTATTACATTTGTTACTTTCGTTCTTAATACAGTTACTAAGTGCATTTTTATCGTACAACATTGTGCCATTTCTCTGCAACCATAATCCTCTCCATTGCCATGTCTCTCTTCCCAAGATGAGGGTCAGATATGTAAGTTAACTCTCTTTGCAATTCACTTTCCTGTTGCCATAACTGTAAATAATCAAAATGTTTGATTCGTCTCTTTGCTGATTTAATGAGACCTATCCTCCTCCTTAGATTTTGTAACACTTCTGGGCTAAAGCTGCCTATTTTTGGGAACTTCTCCCCGTCATGTACAGTCATTCTCTCCCATTCATCACATAAAACCTCTGTGTGTAAACCATATTTTTCACACATTACGTACCTTGCCGACCCGACTGGTCGGTTCACTGAATCAACCCGAACCGAGGTTGATCGCTACCTTCCTGAACAATTGGCCCCCAGAACTTGCAGGTGTTGCTTTCACCACCTCTGACCTTTAATCAGGGTCTTCAGCGAACCCTTACAAAAACCAAAATGTTCACGATAGGCTGACGGTGGCGGTTTACCGAGTACCCCACTCACTCGCCCACATCGACCAATACGACCTACACACTGCCTTAGCGCTGGCGTACTCGACCCAGGGCCCCTATGAACCTCTATTTACTGGAACATGCGAGGGATATCCGCAGAACACTTACTCTTTCCAGTAACTATTGGTTGTTGGACAATTCCTGAGTGACCAGCGAACTTCCCTTCAGAAAATAAAAAATTACACAAATCACGTCAGAATGTACAAATAGTGTTTATGACCGGTTTCGTACACAAATGGTACTGGTCAGATTACTAATGCACACAATTTCGTGCGGTACAATCGTTCAGCACATAAGCAACTAATCTTATGTGCAGAGCGACCAGTGGAATCGAAAATTTCGGCTGCGAATTCCTTCAGCCAGAGCTTTATTGGCCTATATGGGTTCTGCACCAACCCCCTGGGTTGTGCCTTTTTCTCTTATTTATAGCGGACTTCTTTGTCTGCTGTACCTGGACCTCCTGGTCTGTGCTACAGTGTGACCTCCTGGTCTACTATACTCTACTGCTCAAATTTTATGTTTAACCAGAGATGCCTCCCTAGCCACCATGCACGTCACTTACATGTATGTACTCCTGCGAGAACTCGACTTCTTGTGGTTCAACCTCAAAAATTGTATAAACTTAAAAACACTCACTCATCACATGTACACTTTTGTTTCTATTTCTATTTCTGCGCAGAAATTTTCTTTAGACCAGATGTGTTGTGAATTTGGAGAAGGATCTGTTAATCTAAATTTCGGACACTAAAATAGACTTGCGCTACTTACCACGTTGCCACCTTTCCGCCTGTTGCAATAACACTATCGTGTGATTTGAGTTACGTGGGCGTACCCGGACGCTCCGTTGCGTAATATACGCTGCGTGCGTCGGCCTTTGAGTTGCGTACGCGAGTCTCAGCCCTTTGTTAGAGACACGTGCACGCAAAGCAAATATCCACCGTAACACAATGTACACGTTTATCAATGTAGATGATCCCCGATCATCTACCGAGCACCACACTGACTTCTCCTTGTATCTCAGGCAAAGCTGTGTGTGTTTGTCTACACCTTAATGTATTACTTTTACTCTTTAACTATGAAATAGCGGCAAATCTCTCTTAGCACGTTTATCAATTATAAAAATGGCAACCAGGAAAGTGAGATGTGAAGATTACACAAATGAACATGCAATTCTAAATTAATCTAATAACATATATTGATGTAAGCACACGCATATAGATATTACATATAAGTACCAATCACTATTACTTATGATTGACTATGATATAGATTAAATAAATGCATTAAAAAAAACTCATTAAATGATGATTTCTTTTTGACAATGGATGGCTGATTATTTCCTGAGTCAACTGAAAATCAGCCGCTTAGGAAAAAAAATAAAAATGTGACCTTCCCAAAATGGCCGCTGCTCCTCCCCCTTTCACCTCCATGAGGGTCACACAAAATGGTGGACAGACCATGCTGCTTCTTGTCACAAAGAAAGTCATCATTCAAACTCCTAAAGTTATCATGCTATGCAGAGCGATTAAAAATAATTTTAAACCTATTTAAACAGACAAACCATCCAATCTGCGTGTGTAGTTGGCACCAAATAGAAATAAAAACTAGATTTACAAAGACAATAACGTACTGTTCTTACCTTCCAGTTCCGGATTCCTTCAGCACCCTTTACTAAGCGAAACAGACGCTTATCCAGACAGCACTACGAGGAATATGATCTCCCGCCCTTTGCTGATGGATAATGTCTGCTGGAATTACCTAGTATAGATATGTGAAGGACCGACGAGCCGCCAATTGACAATGTCTATAATATTTGTCCTATTAAAAACACGTTAAAGGTTAAAGAACACAGTACGCCATTGGCGCAAAAAGTACCGCAAGGGTACTCCCTTAACTATACCTTAAGGAATGTACTTATACTGTAAACATTTGTGCAGTGACAATGTGTAGATGTAATGCAGTGTAACCTTGTTAGCTTAAAAGCTGTATGTGCGACTATGACGCTCTGAGAAACCTTTATGCATTTATAATAACCCAGTGTTCGCAAAAACGCGCTATAGCGCGTATTTTACCCCGTTTTCATGGCCAGGGACTCACTTGTCTAAAATGGGCGGGTCCCCAGGGACGCGCTCCGCTTGATGAATCCTGGCTTTAAAATGAGGAGGTGGAGCTTCGACTCCTCTCCTGGTCATGTGCAGCGGCTTCACACAAGGTCCCAGCATGATGGCTCAGTGTAGTGTGCGGGACCCCATGGAAGGCTGCAGAAGACGTTTGTATTTAACGTGGCTGCACTCAAGGGGGATCCAGTCAGCGGGTGACAGGCGTATGCTACGGGAGTCATCGTTAGTAACTGTATGTGCTGCAAGGGGGGGGGGGGGAGAGAGAGGAAGGGGGGAGCGGATCGCTGTGTATGTGCTGCAGGGGGGGGGGGGTAGAGGAGAGTGGACGGCTGTACATGTGCTGCGGGGGGGGGGGGAGATAGGGGAGCGGATCGCTGTGTATATGCTACAGGGGGGGGGAGAGAGGAGCGGATCGCTGTGTATGTACTGCAGGGGGGGGGAGAGGACGGCTGTACATGTGCTTCGGGGGGGGGGGATAGGGGAGCGGATGGCTGTGTATGTGCTGCAGGGGGGGAAGAGGAGAGTGGACGGCTGTACATGTGCTGCGGGGGGGGGGGAGATAGGGGAGTGGATGGCTGTGTATATGCTGCAGGGGGGGGAGAGGAGCGGATCGCTGTGTATGTGCTGCAGGGGGGGGAGAGAGGACGGCTGTACATGTGCTGCGGGGGGGGGATAGGGGAGCGGATGGCTGTGTATGTGCTGCAGGGGGGGGGGAGAGGAGAGTGGACGGCTGTACATGTGCTGCGGGGGGAGGGAGGAAGAGGGGAGCGGATCGCTGTACATGTGCTGCAGGGGGAGAGAGAGGTGCGGATGGCTGTGTATGTGCTTCGGGGGGTGGAGAGGGGAGCGGATGGCTGTATGTGCTGCAGGGGGGGAGAGGGGAGCGGATGGCTGTATGTGCTGCAGGGGGGGGGGAGGGAAGAGGTGCGGATGGCTGTATGTGCTGCAGGGGGGGGGAGAGGTGCGGATGGCTGTATGTGCTGCAGGGGGGGGAGAGGTGCGGATGGCTGTATGTGCTGCAAGGGGGGAGAGAGGTGCGGATGGCTGTGTATGTGCTGCAGGGGGGAGAGGGGAGCGGATGGCTGTGTATGTGCTGCAGGGGGGGAGAGGTGCGGATGGCTGTGTATGTGCTGCAGGGGGGGGGGGGAGAGGAGAGCGGATGGCTGTATGTGCTGCAGGGGGGGAGAGGTGCGGATGGCTGTATGTGCTGCAGGGGGGGAGAGGGGAGCGGATGGCTGTATGTGCTGCAGGGGGGAGAGGGGAGCGGATGGCTGTATGTGCTGCAGGGGGGGAGAGGGGAGCGGATGGCTGTATGTGCTGCAGGGGGGGAGAGGGGAGCG